>NC_143577.1:227745503-228045503 GCF_048544385.1 Mastigoproctus giganteus
GAAATCCTTGCTGTTTTTCTTAGCATCTTTTGCCAAAGATTTCTCGTAATCCGCCTTTGCCTGCCGAACCTCCTTTGTGACCTGATTACAGACCAGCTTATATCTGCTACAGGCTTCTGCGTCGCCTGATAATTTATATGCATCCCATGCATTTTTCTTCTCTTAAAGGGAACCGTCCCTAATCCTCCTTGTCTAGGTCTTCTGGATTCTCTACATCGCGACTGGTCAGTTAGACAAAGAACACATTTAGTACAACCAGGAATTACAAAGAATTATCCGGGAAAAGTTTTTATTTTATATTTTTTAATTATTATTACTAGTGGGTATCAAAATATATAAGGGAAATATTTACAAATGAAACATATACATGGTGTCGGCCTCCCCCCCACTGCGTTTTTTAAATGGTAGATAGTTTACTCACTGTTGGAAGGTTAGAAATTGCAGCTTAAAGATTTCAAAATTATAATACAATGTGGCTATAAAGACCTTTCATACTTTTAAAAATTATAACTCGTAACTGATTAATTAAATTAATTAATTAGTTAATTTAATTAAATCACATAAAGGTAAAATTTCCTTATTATTGATTGATGAGCAAAGCTCCACGTGGCCGCCATTATTTTCTAATAAGCAATCAAGACTATTGTGATATCCAAAGCTGTCTTCAAAATTTCCAATGGAATGTGAACTGTCTGTGAACGGATTGGGTCCTTCAAATCTGAGAGTTGTAGTTGATTCTTTGAATCACTTCTTGTAATGCTGACGGAACACAACTTCGAGGCTTAGGAATTAGGCAGCCGTCTTTGAAACACCTTACAATATTCAACATTTCTTCCAGAGCAAGGAGGCCTTGAGACATTTTTCTGTCTTCGATATGCTCTGAGGGCTGCAATAACACTCATTCCATTCTTATAAAAACGTTTAAAAGTGCTTTAAAACCACGACAGTTCCAGAGGTTCCCATAGTTTAACCAACCTGTCACAGATATGTTGGTTAAGTGATTGAAAACAAAGGATAAATTAATATATAATTAAGTTGATAGGAAACAAAGGTAAAATTAATATGAATCATGGATTCCATGATTAAATATTCACTGCAAGATCATTTCGACACAAATAAAATTATATAAGAAAGGCAGCATGGGGATATTAAAGGAAAATCATGTCAAACTAATCTGATATATTATTAGAAGATTGGCACAAAAGAACTGGATAGTGTACAAAGAATATTCTAACATACACTGCTTGACAAAATTGACAGAAAAAATGTTTTTCATGAATATTTTATTGTGAACAGTGTCGCCAAAGGCGAATAGTTGCTATAATAGGCGTCCTGGTATGCAAATTCCGAGTATCTAATAGAAATCGATCTACCACCTTGCAGAGCCGCACATTACGCAAATTATTCATACCTATAAAAGTACGGGTTGTAACCACATCACTTCAGTCACATTTTTTGGCTTGCTCAGTGGGCTAGCCACATATCCGGTACTCAGGATGGCAAGTCATCGTCATTTAGATGATTCTTTGAGTTGACGGGACGTTGGACTACTTGAAGCCAGACAGTCGCAGGCGGAAGTGGCACGTTGGCTTAATGTGTCATGCAGTGTTGTCTCGGCACTACGGAAGCAGTTTCAGGAGACAGGAACCATTACAAGAGGAACTTGCCAATGTCACCCGAAAGCTACATCAACCAGAACAGGCCACTATTTGGCTCTAACAGCAAGACGGACCCCCTACGATGTCTTGTCATCAACTATCTTTTGAGGTTACTGCAGCCACAGGTGAAAACATTTCCAACTGGACTGTGTTAAGAAGGCTTAATTCAAGTGGGCTGTATGCAAGGAAGTCAACAGTTTGTACCCCATTAACCCAAACCACCGTAGAGCTTGTCGAAACTGGTGCCATGAACATGTGACTTGGAGCCCTGACAAATGGTGTACTGTTCTTTTCTCTGATGAGTCCCATTTTAGATCACAAACAGATAACGAAGACAACGAGGAATGAGAGAGACAAAGAGCCACTTAAAATGCAGGTGGTGTTCTCATGTGGGGCAGAATAATGATCAAAGACCGCACCCTTCTTCATGTTTTTGATAGAGGTACAGTAACTGCGCAGAGGTACAGAGAACAGATCCTTAAACCCTATGTGCCACTTTTTCGGGGTGGGATGGCCCAGATTTTCTTTTTTGTGCACGACAACGCCATTGCACATAGATTTCAAGTGGTGGATCTTGAAACTGAAATTATCCAACGACTGCCATGGCCAGCACGATCACTAGACCTAAATCCGATCGAATATGTATGGGACGCCCTTGAGCGTTGCATTGCACGCTGACATCGAATCCGCTGTCACTTGGTGAGCTAAGGTCTGTACTGCTGGAAGAATGAGATTTGTTGCCACAGAATCTTATAAACGCCCTTATATCGAGCATGAGTCGCCATGGTCAGGTCTGTTTAGCTGTTGGATGGGATCATACGCCGTACTGATGTCATTTGACCATATTTTCGAGCATCGTGTATCGACTTCTGTAATGTGACCTTTTGGTATCGTGGTGTACTATAGAATAACGTCCTTTGGTCGTTATTTTATAGTACACCACGATAACAAATTTTTCCATCTTCATCGCAATCTGCACGAGTTACACCACGTTTTCTTCGTGTTCTGTTAATTTTGTCGGGCAATCTAGTATATTTAGACTTCAGTAAGACGGTTATTCAATTCCGTACGAATTCTTCTAGTTTAAACTTATGATATGCTATTGGTGGGGATATATTATATTGGATAATAGTTGATTAATGATAGGAAAAAACCTCTTGGGTAGCACAGTTGTTAGAATCACAGTCCTAACATACTGTGTAGAAAAAAACCCGAGATAGAATTCCATCAATGATGCGAGGAATTTTTATGGGTCTTTTTCACAATGTGGTTGAGTTAGTTGGTCTCAGGCTAGGGTAGCATGGTTTTTCTCCCAAAAACTCGTGATTTTCTTAAGTGTCGGTAGATTTACTGCCGTTCGTAACTTGTCGCCATTGTTATACGATACAACGTTATATCCCGAACTAGATAGCGTTAGCTTAGTATAGTACAGTATATTATATAATATTTTCAATTAATCAATAAAATCTATTAACCTTGTTAAACTTCATTGTCAGTTAAATTGTACTTTTTAACTAAATACATATAACAACTTAGATTACAAAGGTAACATAATTAATTAATACAAACCTTGATACGGAAGTTCTATAAACGGAACTCGTAGAAAATAGTCGATATTGAAAAATATATATAGCGTTATAACTGTGTTGGGATACAAGTTTAGGGTTATAATTTTATACTGAAATTGAAATTTTATTGAAATTAAATCGAAATCATGACTCAGACCAGATTAGCAAAGCAAAAGGCTCAAGCTAATGGGAGTGCTGTGGCTCAGGGGAGAACTGAGGGGGGCAGTTGCCCTCTGAATCACAGCCTTTTAAATGCACTGCTTGCTTGATGTTTGTGGATCAATAGGGTACAGAACATGATATTGCCATGGTGGATGTCTTTGTGTGTGCGCGATGTAAGGAGTGTAAGGAAATCAGCCGAAAACTCAGCGTTGTTATGGGCCTATATGAGAGCTTGAAGGACAGGGTGGATGCCCTCGAAGGATCTAAATTGAGGGGGCCCATCAAGCTCTCAGCTGCTCACACCAACGCCAGAGCTTGCACTTGATCATCATGCAACACAGCGGCAACCCCAAGGCAGAATGCGCTGGTCCCACAGGAACTAGTACTTGTTGGTGACTCTATTGTCAGGGAAACGGGGAACATGCTTTGTAAAGAGGATAGGTGGAAGAGAACCAGAGAATGTCTGCCAGGGAAAAGGTTGATGACGGTGTAGAGCGGATATCATCTTTTAAGGGCACAAAAGGTGATATAGTTGTACACGTTGGCACTAATGATATTAAGAGTAGGAGACATGCGGAATTACATAACAAGTACAGGTTACTGTTGAAAAAAAGCCGTGAATTAGGGTTGAACTTGAAAGTGTCCGCAATTCTGCCCAGACAGGATAGAAGGGAGTATATGATGAGAGCCTTGTCGATCAATTCGGCCCTGGAAAGATTGTGCAAGGCTCAAGGGGTAGAATTTTTTTCAGCCTGGTCTGTACTTGTTAACAGGAGAGACTGCTTCTATAGGGATGGGACACACTTAAATAGAAAGAGTGCATATTTGCTGATGCTATCGAGGCAGTGTTAGGTGGGTCGGAAAACTGCTAGCTTGGGGGGACACAATGATTAACAGATTAACAGTAGCCACTGGCAGGGATGAAAGTGATTCTTGCACTGCTTCTATTGGAATGAGCAGCAGCCTGGAAAACAAGATGCAGGGTACTTCAGAGACTGCTGGGAGTCATTGTGGTACAAGTAAACACATGGATTGTGTTAGGGTAGCTAAGAACAGTAACAAGTGCATGTATACTTGCGTGTACACCAAAGCTAGGAGTTTGGTAAATAAATTTCACGAATTTGAAGTATTGCTCAAAACATAAAAGCAGATATTGATGGGATATCATAGACGTGGTGTCAGAGATATAAGGAATGCAGAACTGGAATTTGGGGAGTACAATGTGTACAGAAAGGTTGGACAGGACAGGAAGGGAGGAGGATTTATGCCATTAGTTAAGAAACACATAAAATCCAAGGAAGTGAAGCCAGTCGACATCGCTGGACAGTGCAGTGTCGAGTCAGTTTGGTATGACATAAGCATTGGGAGATCAAAATTGAGAGTAGGAGTGTGCTATAGGACTAATGACTCTGATGAGTATAATAAGAAACTGTACAGAGAAATAGAGTGGGCCAGTAAATCAGAGAGTCTTATAATGGGGGATTATAATTTCCCAGATATTGATTGGAATTTTTGGGTTGGTCACTCACACACTAGCAAGGCTTTTGTGCATTTACTGGATGATTGTTTTCTACATCAGCATGTTCGGGAGGCAACTATTAATATTTATTAATTATATATATTAATATTCTTAATCTGATTATCAGTAGTGATTCTTCATGAATTAAGAATCTGCAGATAAAGGAGCCACTAGGTGACAGTGATCACAGTGTGCTGAAGTGGGATTTACTCAAAGAGGTAACTACCATCAGGGGTAAAGGGAAGGGTTTTTGCTTTCGTAAAGGCGACTACGATGGTCTGAGACAGTATTTAAATTCTATACAGTGGGACCAACTGATGATGTTGCCAACAGCAAATTCAAAATGGGAAGCAATCAAAGAACTTATCTTGGAATCTACTAGGCTTTACAAACCAACTAAGAAATATTGTTCAGGGTTTAGGCCTAAATGGATGTCAGAAGAACTAATGAGACATATGGCAGAGAAGAAAAATGCATGGGACACATAAATTAATGGGTGACATGGAAGCCTATGATAGATATAAGCTGGTCTGTAACCAAGTCACAAAGGAGATTAGGCAGGCAAAGGCAGATTATGAGAAATCCTTGGCAAGGGATGCAAAGAAAAACAGAAAAGAGTTCTTCACCTATGTAAACTCTAGAAGGAAAGGGATGAATCAGATTGGTCCACTGGATATTGATGGTTCAACAGTTGAGGATCCTGCCCAGGTGGCTAACAAACTAAGCGAGTATTTTGCATCTATATTCACACATGAGGAGTTATTCAAGAAGGGAAATGCCAGAGGTGAAGTTAACTCTGGCAGTGAGCTAGATGATTTTGTAATAACTTGAGGGGAAAGTGGAGGAGAAATTGTTGAGGATAAACATAAAAAAGGCACCCGGGGTGAATGGGATCTATCCAGTTATATTAAAGGAGGCAGCAAAGGAAGTAAGCAAACGCTTAGCCATAATTATGAGAGATTCCTTGGACTCAGGGGAGGTACCTATAGACTGGAAATGTGCAAATGTGACCCCAATTCACAAAGGAGGATCAAAGGCTGACAAAGTAATTATAGACCTGTGAGTTTAAATTCTGTTCCAGGAAAATTAATGGAGGCACTGGTTAAAGAAGCACTGCAGGATCATCTAGACAAGACTTCAGTTTTAGCTCGGACACAGCATGGTTTTGTTAAGGGAAGTCTTGCCTGACCAATTTGATTGAATACTATGATGCAGTCACAAAAGAACTGGATGCAGGGAATAACTTTGATATTATATATTTGGATCTTAGAAAGGCTTTTGATACTGTTGCACATGGAAGACTGCTGCACAAATTGGAGCAGTGTGGCATTGGTGGCAAATTGTTGCTATGGATAAAGGGATGGTTGAGGGGGAGAAGACAGAGAGTGGTAATTAATGGACACTGCTCATCGTGGACTAATGTTATTAGTGGAGTCCTTCAGGGTTCAGTGTTGGGGCCATTGTTGTTTTCTGTATTTATAAATGACATTGATGATGGTATATCAAGCTTAATGTCCAAGTTTGCAGACGATACAAAGGTTGGCAGGGTTGTTAAGGATGCTACTGACGCTATGCTGCCGCAACAGGATCTGGAAAGGTTGAGCAGATGGGCTGAGAGGTGGCAAATGAAGTTTAACATTGACAAATGTAAAGTACTACATATGGGAAACAGTAACCCCAGAGCAAAATATCAACTCTGTGGTACTACACTGACAGTAGTAGAGAATGAAAAGGACCTGTGGGTGTAATTGTGCAGGCAGATATGAAGTTCTCTGAGCAGTGCAGACGGGTTGCAAGAGTAGCTCATGGTGTCTTGTCAATGATATACAGGAATTTTTCTAGCAGGGAAAAGGAGGTGATTATTCCCTTGTATAAGGCAATGGTGAGGCCACACCTTGAATACTGTAAACAGGTCTGGAGGCCTCATTTCAAGAAGGATGTAGAGCTGCTGGAACGAGTACAGAGAAGGGCAGCAAGATTAGTGAATGGAACAAAGGGTTGCTCTTACGAAGAAAGGCTTAGGTTTTGCAAATTACAGTGTCTGGAGACTAAGCACCGGCCAAGTGATCTGATTGAGGTGTATAAAGCCTTGAATGGTTTGAGCATGCTCAATGCCGAAGGGATTCTTCCTCTTGCTCAGAATAATCACATGAGAGTGCATAAATTCAAATTGAGGAAAGACAGATGTAGGATAGATGTGCGGAAATTTGCCTTTATCCAGCGGGTGGTTGGTTGGTGGAACAGACTTCCATCCCTTGTTGTTGAAGTTGATAGCCTAAATAAATTTAAGGCTCAGCTGGACAGGTATTTCGAACGAATGGAGGGGTGAAATGGGAGTGAGTTTTTTTTTTTTTTTTTTTTTTTTTTTGTGGCTGATGCTGCATCAGCTTGCTTTCTCGAATCATATGCCTCTGTTAATGTTAGTGCTAATGCTAATGCTAATGCTAATATTTTACTGAATATACCACTACTCCAGATGGGAAAGGTGATTAAAAAAAAGGGACAGACTTGTATGATGAATATATGACTGAGCATTAATTTTCAAGGAAAAAAAAATAGTGGTGACTTATACGTCGAATCGATTTACGATGTAGGGCAATAAATTTCTCTGACTGGTGTAATAATAAGAACACAAACTGCAGGAGCTCAAAAATGGTTTTATTTTATTCAAATTAATTACCCCCTGATTGCATGCATATTATACCGTTCTACAAGTTTCTGAAGAGAGTCAGCAAAGACATTCAAAGAGATGATGTTCAATTCGACGGTTACGTTGTTCTCCCTGTCGTCAACATGCTGAAATCTTTCTTTTGAGGACAGTTTTCACCTTGCTCCCGACAAATGTTCCACGTAATTAAAAGCTACTTTCAAGACAGATATATCAGAGTCATTTCAAAACAGCAGTCTGTAACAAGAAAAGTCTCCAGAGGGTATCCCCAAGGTTCTGTCTTTGGACCCATCTTTGGAATATAGTCCTAGACAGTTGATTACTTCGCAGTTTTGATGAGACACACGCAATAGCATATGCTGACGATTTGACACTCATCTTTGCAGGCAAATCTCGCTCGGATTTCGAGTCTCGCGGCAACTTGGTCCTATCTGATCTTCTTGCTTGGGCCAGCTACTAAAAAACTAAGTATATCTCCTTCAGAGACAAAGATGATGACTTTCATGGAAAATTTGACCATGTAAGACCTCCGTTCATTAAAAGTAATGGCAATTTCAACCCAATGGTCCCACAGCTTCAATATCTCGGAGTTATTGTGGATGACCGATTAAATTTTGTGGCCCACGTCAATTATCTGACTTCAAAGATCAAAAAGTAAACAAACGCTCTAATCGGAATCACCAAGACTGAATGGGGGATTAAATAGGAAAACGTTTTCTCTATATTACAGGGCTATTTTTGTCCCAATAGCTACGTACGCCTATGGTGTATGGTTTCACAGGACAACAAACATCAAATTTAAAGATAAACTAAAATACTTCAAAGATCTACGCTCCTTTCCATGCTTCAGGCCTGCAAGGCAGATCCTCTGCTGTACTGCTGGTCTTGGCAGTGCCACCAATGGACCTTCATCTCGTGCACGAAGTTCTCTGCTACCGAATTAAACACAGAATTTCCACTGGAATTCTTGGCATAACCTGTAATTTAGATGCAGACATCAAGAAAGAGAAACTCAGGATATGGAAAAATTTGAAACATCTGGCAAACCAGATGGGATACCAGCCGAACTCGGCATGTGATACGCGAAACTTTATATCAGAATCTTAACTCTTCCTTTGCCACCAGAAGAGTTAAGAAATAGTTCAGTCCTAGTCTTCATTTACTCTTCATTCCTATTCACAGGTCGCGAATAAAAATTCAAAATTATTTCAATTCGGCCTTGTCAACTCGTAGTTTTGTTCTTGCTGTCGAGGAAACTTGGGGTCACGTGATTTCTCATTGCTCCAACTACAATGACCAAAGATCAATAATAAAATCTTACTATAATAATTTATAGTAAGGAAATGAAGCAATTCTCGTGGAAAATGAAGAATCCTTTCAGGCATTCCAAAGATTTAAACTAGGAGTGTTTACAAAAACAAAACAGATGTTGGCTGCTCCACCTCCTTGCTTCTTCTTCAATTGTCGGACCTCTGGAAAATGCACCTATGCCATCTACAGCAAACTTTCAACCAGTACTTCATTTGTATGTTAACTGTTCAACAGGCTTTTTTCATTGATCTGGTAATGTATCCTAAACTTTAAACCATGGGTAAAAAAAAAAAAAAAAAACCCTCATGCTGATACTTGATTTAGATTCTTGGATTCTACTGAAACTATTACTTGCGTATTCTGCGTACCTATCACTGTTATCAAAATTATAAAATAGACCTACTTACCTGACATGACGTACCTAGATAGAATATCTTGCTAGATATTTTGTTTTCCCAGAACAACTGATTTCAATGTGGCCTTAACTGGAATGACTTTACTATAGGAGGCACCTGAGCGGACTACCTGATTGGACTTTACTGGCTGCACTTACCTCACGATACTAACTTGCCTTCAGGTAGTGCAAATGGGGGTGCAAGGATGCGCCGCACCAGGACCCCCAGATCTAGGGAGCCCCAATCGAGGGAGCCATCACACTCTCAACATAAATAAACGAGGTACCTTAACCCATTTTGCATCCGGGTTTCCAAGTACCTTTTGTATGGCCCTGCTTGCCTTCGCCTTCCATGGATCGAAGTTAAAATTTTTCTGCTTCCCCACAGCTCCTAAAGGGGCAGAAATTCTGACCTTGCGAGGCGAACTCTTTTGCTGGTACCCAGGATTTGGGTCTCCTGTTGTACGGGATTGCTGGCGCACATTGATTTCTCCGATGTGGGTGCAGGATTAGTATTTTTATTTTTATTATTTTTTTTTAATTTCTTTTTCTTATACGTACATTTCTTTTAATTAATTTATTTTACAAATTCATTTATCTAAGTGTTTCTCCTATCTTTTTTTGCTGGCACCCAACGACTTTCATTACTTCTGTGGGGCAGGATTTTTGTTTTTTTATTTTTATTATTATTATTTTTTTTTTCTTGACGTCTTGCCCTCTGCTCGAGGACGGTTTTTGGGCTCACTAGGTAGGAGATCATGGCATCCATTGGCACTTCACAAGTGGACTTCAAATGTTCTTTTTTCTTTTTCTTTCTTTTTTTTTTTGAATGATCTCAAGCTCGTCTTGCCATTCAGTACGATCTAGTCGACGTCTGCCACAGTATATGCATAGTTGTGGTCCACCGCTCGGTGGTATAGACGGAGATTGGACAGGCTTTCCAGGTGATCGCCTTCCTGGTGACAAAGAGGCCAGGAACAACTAAACAACATAACAACACACACGTTGCACAAACATAACATTACACATATTTCTGGGCTTTTACAGAGTTCTGTATTCATCACAGTATACTAAGGCGGAGTATACTGTGATGAATATCACTGTATACTCCGCCTGTGATGATGCTGAAACTAACGTTCAGGTGCTATTCTTACTATTACATGCCTACATTCACCTTGGGGAAGAGGAGGAAGTTCTCTGGTCGCGAGACTAGGGTGGACAGTTGATTTGTAGAAGGCTAGGTTTCATCAGAAATGTTTTCATAACAAGGATGGAATGGGCGGGGGCATTTTGTGCAACGAGAACCAGCTGCCTTTCTCTTGAAATTGCGACCTCATCCGGGAAATGTGCTTCAATAGTTTTGAAGCACCTGTACATAGAACTCAGCGCATTAATGTGCTCCCCCTTCAAGTACAAATTCTTTGTGAATCACAAAGAATCTGTTTTTCGAAAAACATGATTTGCATCATCTTAATCCTGGACTTCAGTAAACGAAACTGTTTTGGGCCTTGATGATGCCCTGATGCTTCGACTCTGGGTGGTACTGAAACACCCAACACTCATCTCCAGTTACAATACAGCCAAGGAAATTAGGATTGTCTTAACAAGTTTGGACGACGTCTTCGCATGATGACACTATTCGTTGCTCCTGCTCATCAGTGAAGCTGTGCGTCACTAATTTCGTACAGACCTTCCCTTCCCTAAATCTTCACACAGAATTTTATGAATATTTTCCATATTCATATCACCCTTCTCTTTATTCATATCCATCTCATCAGCCATCATTCTGAAGATAAAATCTCTTGTCACAATTTCTAACTTTTGCAACTCTGTCCTAATTTCGAGAGGTTGACGGACGCCCACTTTTTTGATCATCGCGAACATCCTCACCTCCGTCTTTGAATCGCTTATACCATGGTATGACAACGTTTCATCACCGTAAACAGTTTTTAACATTTTTTACATTTATCTTGCAGATTTTCCCACTTTAAACCAAAATTTGATATTCGTTTGTTGCTCCATTGCAAAATCATGACATGAAACGTTAGCGCTACTAACGAAATAAATTCTTTGTTACTTGCAACCTGTCAGCCTACTGGGCAACAATCTCTGTACCATCATCTGTTGGGGGAAGTTTGAACAGCATACCATTTCCGTTTATTTTCAAATTCATTGAACATGACTGCAACAGCACCAGCCCAGGAACTCTATTGGCACACTTCGTATATGCAGGAACATACGGTATTTATTTGGACTATAGCAATTAAAGTAGACATGACAAACATGTGGCAATGTGAAGTTCTACATTTGGGTAAAATTACATCCAAATTAGATTATTTCTTGGAAAGCAACAAGTTTAAGGCAGTTGATAATGAAAAAAGACTTGGGAGTGACTATGCAGACCAAAATGAATTCTCTGAACTATACAGCCAGGCTGCAAAGAGGGTAAATGGTGTTTTATGTATGATATAGGGGAATTTTATTAAGAGGAAAAAAATTGCTAATTATACATATATAAAGCTTTTGTTCAAGCTACACCTTGAGTGTTGAATTTAGGTTTGGAGCTTCCATTTCAGAAAGAATGTTGACTTAATGGAAAGAGATGCATTAAAGAAAAACAACTTTATTTATCGCTATAAGTAAATAAGCCTGTAAGATAGACAGATAAATAAATAGGTAGATAGAAATAACACAGATAGACAGATAAAGGCTTCAGTTCTGTGAGTTTCAAAGCTGCAAGACCAGATATCTTCATGGATAATTAAGACTTTGAAAAGCCTCAGTAAATTAAACAGCCAGTGATAACGTTTTTTTCTTTTATGGCATAGCACAAACTACAGTTCGTTCACTTAAATTAAAGAAGGATAGTTGTAGGCTGTATAAAAATCCCTCTTTTAGCCAAATGGTTGTTAACTATTAGATTAAATTACCACTAATCTTATGGAACTGAAAAGCTTAGATAATTTAAGGAAACATTGAATACATACCTAGACGGAAACAGATCTCGTTTTTTAAGGATGATGCTGAATGTGCTCGTTTCCTTACGCCTCTTTGCTTTGATTAATAATATCATTTATAGTACTATTAACTGAAAGCAAAAGGATCCAAAATGCACACCACCACTTAGAATTTTCACCATCACTATCACGTTTGTCCCAGTAACTCACTTTTAAAAGGGCAATTGGTAATTATAAGGCAAACGTTCCAGATAAGTTGGCATACTGCCTGGCCACATTATTAGGACCATTTATTACCGATGGTCCGAATCATTGCTCTGTCACGAAGTGGCATGGAGTCGATCCTGTGATACCTGATGAAAGGTAACACAGCGAGTATTGACTATTCATGTATCAAACCTGTCCTCAATATCTAGAGTGACTTGAGCAAATGATTTACTCACAAAAAAGCGTTTCCAGTTAATCCCAAGTATACACAATAGGATTTAGATTCATTGCCGGATTTAGGAGAGGACAATCGGGGTGATCACTTCATAGACCTTAATAAATAGTAGTAATGGTAGATGATGCGAGAAAGCAAGCTTATACAGGATCTGCCAAAAAATAAATAAAAACAAACAATTCACCCATCCGTACCTTCCAAGAATTTGTCTGGTTCTCCCTTGACAAATAGGCAACCAATACTGTGTTTTATGATATTAAGATGTGTGGTAACTATTCTTGTACGTACTCTTCTTCTTCTTAATGTGCCTTCTCTCCGGTCCCCCCAGACGTTGGCGATTACTAAGGAGAAAGCATTCCTGTCTTCCGCTAGTCTGAGCAGTTCTTCTACGTTTCAAATGTTAATCTATTATTGGATGTTATGTAGCCAAGACGGTCGCCTCTTACCAATTCTCCGTTTACCTTCAGTCTGGCCTTTTGTAATCAATTAAGGTAGAAGATATTTCTCTCCCTGCAGAATATGGCCAAGATAAGAGAATTTCTTACATAGTTATTAATGTTATTTCTGTTTTTGCTGTGGGGAGGACCTCGTTGTAGTTACGTACGTGGTATTCGCAACATCCTGTGATGTATTCACATTTCGAATGCCTCTAGTCGGTTCAGGGAATCTACCTTGAGAGTCCATGTCGCGACACCATATAAAAGTACTGACCAGACAAAAGATGCAGCACTTGACCATACGTCGCCTTAATTTCAGTTTGAGGTTGTCATTGCAAAGAAGTGTTCTCATTTTTTTGAACGTTGCTCTGGCGATTTCAATGCGACTTTGTATTTCTTTCTCGGGGTCTAAGTTCTCAGTGATAGTGCTTCCCAGGTATTTGAAGTGACTGACACGTTCAATTGGTTTGCTATTGAGTGATAGGTCTGCAGTTTCATACTGTTTGCGGCTAAGAATCATAAATTTGTTTTTCTTTTCATTAATATTGAGTCCCAGCTCTGCTCCAGTCGAACTGATCCTTTTGAGTAGTTGTTAGAGACCTTCATTCGTGTTGCAGAGAATGAGAGTGTCGTCAGCATATCTCATATTGTTTATGACAACTCCATTGACCTTTACTCCCAGGTCTATACCTTCCATTGCCTTTTTGAATATTTTGTAGGAGTACAGGTTGAACAGGAGAGGTGAAAGGATGCAGCCTTGTCGTACTCCTCGTTTTTTTTTTTTTTTTTTTTTTTTGGTAGTAGTTGTTGGCGCATCGGCTTCTGTGGCCATAATGCAACTTCCAAGGTTTTTGCAGTACTTTGATCCAAGCCCGAGACGGGATTCGAACCCGCGACCTTTGGGTTGCTAGGTAGGCACTTTACTCACCCGGCTAGCCCGGTCGGCTACTCCTCGTTGGATGTTGATGTTGTTTATTCTTAATCCTCTAGCTTGCGAACCAGATGCTGGAATTTGTTAGTGAACACCTGGCAGAATAGATGGAATTCTACCGAAAAGGGAGCTATCACCAAAAACTTCGTTCCCGACGTAACTGCACTACTCTCATCATCCACCAGAAAATGGTTTTCACCCTCACTGTTTACCTCCTACATACTAACTGGGCATGGTTCGCTTAACGCAAAACTCTACCAATTCAGACTTTCCAATACAGTCTCCTGTCGATGTGGGCTACCGGAAGACTCTCCTCACGTACTTTTTGATTGCTCCATTTACGAGGATCTAAGATCGGCTCTTAAGGCAACAGTACCAAACTTGTGTCCCGGAGGTGAGAAGATACTCATTTCTGTCAACAATTTCCAGGCCCTTCAAACCTTCTGCAATGCTGCTTTTAATCGCAGGAAGGCTCTCAACCTCAATGTTAATTCAAGAAATGAAACTGAAAATGCATCATAAATCATAATACAACTGTGCGCTGCCTTGTCGTCCGGATGACGTCATATACAAAACTGTTGTGGCTTTCAAGACCACGCAAAGATTTTAACAGATGCTGCACTTCTCTGACTCATCCTTTATCAAGACTCTTCAACTAAACCTCTGATCAGCGATACCGTCATCTACCAGAGACTTCTGACACCACTCCAGTTTAACAGAATTCAGAATTATATCTAGAATTTGTTCCTGCCGATCATGATTGAATGACATTACTACTTCTGTTTGACAATACACCTTTTCTCTTTGTGGACCACTTTGGGCAGCACTGCATAAAGATGTGGGCAAGAAATGGATAAAGACTTTATTTTACTTTTTTTTTTTTTTTAATACATATATATTCTATATATATATATATATATATGTATTTTTTTTTCTTCTTATATATATAAATATATATATATTTTTTTTTTCTTTTATTTATTTATTTATTATTATTATTTTTTATTATTATTATTATTATTTATTTTTATTTTATTTTATTTTATTATTATTTTTTTTACTTTATGTTATTTCTTCGTCTTCTGCTGTCCTATCTCCTGGGAGTGTGTGTGTGTGTGTGTGTGTGTGTGTGTGTGTGTGTGTGTGTGTGTGTGTGTGTGTGTGTGTGTGTGTGTGTGTGTGTGTGTGTGTGTGTGTGCGTGCGTGCGTGCGCGTGCGCTGTTGCCGGCTTGCTGGCACGGGGTTCTTTTGAATGGCTCCAAACCCTCTTTGGACATTCAGTACGTGACTGTTGAGGTTGGCCATGGTTCTTGCACAGTTGTGGCCTACCTCCCCGTGGTGTAGACGGACACTGGGCAGGCTTTCCAGGTGATCGCCTGCCTGGTGACAAAACGGCCAGAAACAACTAAACAACACAACAACACACACACTGCACGAACATAACGTTACACACATTTCTGGCCTGTTACAGTGCTCTGTAACCATCACAGTGTACAAAGACGGAGTTGAACTTTCGTTCAGGTGCCGTCCTACATAAGATACTACACATGTCTACACACATGTTAATCCTCTAGCTTGGACTGTGGCTTTCTGTCCCCAATAACAATTTTTAATAATGCGGATATTCTTTCCATCTAGATGGGGTCATGAAGTAGTTCAACCAACTTGTGATATTGTACTTTGTTGAACTCCTTCTCGTAGTCTATGAAGCATACAAATATGTCTTTTTGTAGGTCCATACATTTTTGAAGAAAGACGATACAGAACAGTGCCTCGCGCGTTCCGATGGCATACCTCAATCCCAGCTGGCTGTCGTCTAGATCAAACTCACATTTAGCTCTTATTCTTGAATTAATCACCCGCAGAAACACCTTCAGCAAGTGGCTCATCAGACTGATTAGACGGTAGTCTTCATATTTCTTCAGATTAGACTTCTTAAGGATTGTTATAAACGTTGATTTTAACCAGTCGATCGGTATTTCACCGGTATTATTCATTCGATTAAACAGTTTTCTGATGTGATTGATGGTCTCTTCTTCAACGAGTTTTATGACTCCACTGGTATTTCGTCCGGCCCTGGAGTTTTTATGTTTTTTTCCAATGATATGGCATATAGTACTTCCTTGGGGATTTCTGGATCCTCCAAGTTGTATGCAGAGCCTTCTGTACCGCTTCTGTTGTCACTGAATAGCTTATGTATGTAATACTCCCATGTCCTTCGAGCTTTTTCTTTGTCTACGATAGGCTTGTTTGAGTCATCAAACAAAGTTATAGCATGCCGCTTCTTGTATATCAAGGCTATTTCTTTGACTTTCCTGTGCATGTTTACTACTTCATGTTTTTTTCCAAGTTTTTCCATCTCCACACAATTCTTTGCCATCCATTGTTCTTTGGCTGTCTTGATTGCTTTCTTTACCTCCTTTTGTATTTCCTGTACTCTTGAGTATACTTTTTTGCCTTTCTAGGTTGTTCCATTTGGTTTAGGATATTATTATTCATCCAACGCTTTCTCTTAGGCTTTCCTCTTGCTTTTAAATGGTTTGTGCATACCTTGTCAAAGTATCTCTTAGGTTGTTCCACAGTGTTTGTACAAATTCAAATTCAAATTATTATATTAGGGCCACTCTTACATATACATATATAGGCATTATGACTGTAAATTGCGTGTGTTCTCTGGTCGATTTGCCTGTGTTTCTCGACGGTCGATTTGCTTGTTTTTCTCGACGGTCGATTTGCTTGTTTTTCTCGACGGTCGATTTGCCTGTTTTTTCCCCAGTTTCTGGGGAAAAAACTTTGCTATCTACACACAGTGTTTGTACATTCGTTTTCTCATCTTCAGCTAAGATACTCAGTTCATTGTTAAGAATTTGCCGAACTGCTTCTTTAATAGTGGAGTTCTGCAACAGCGATATGTCAAGCCGTTTAGTAACTTGACTTCTCTTAAATGCCTTAAGTTTATTTACAACAGTTACTAACGGGACGTGATCGGAATTAATATCTGCTCCAGGATACGTTGTTACTCGCTTTGTGCAGTTCCTGAAGCGTTTGTTCACCAGTACGTAGTCTATTTGATTTATTATTGGATTCTCATTATTCGATTCGATGGAGATATCAAGGTATACAGGCGACGTTTAGGCAATTTGAACCATGTGTTGGTTATCACCATATTGGTTTCGTGGCAGAATTCAAATAGTCTATCCTCTATATGATTGCTTAGAGTCTTAGTCTATATGATTGCTTAGTCCATATTTACAACCAGGTCCATTCTGCTCCCTTCACCAATTTTGGCATTGAAGTCCCCCATTACCAGCGTTATTTCATTCTTCCCTAATTTGCCAAGATCTTTATCCAGCAGATCATAAAAGGCTTCGACTTCACTTGCACGTATACAAACAAGAATAGTTACCATATGAAGAGTGGTCAATATTTCAAGATAAAATCTAGCGAAATTCGAGTTTAATTGTCGAGTTTTGTCGATAACATGCACGCAGTGGTCACTGATTTATAACCACCTACCTAATACCGTGTTGGGCCACCGTTTGCACGGAAAATAGTCGTTATTCGCCTAGACATTAACTCCATTAGATTTAGGAAGACATCCGTTGGGGATCTGCAGCCATGTTGCCTGTAAGGCTTTCCACTTCTCGGCAAAGATGACGGTTGCTTGCCCATACATCTCACTTCCCGTTCCAAAATATCTTACAGGTGTTCAATTGAATTTAAGTCAGGCAAATTTGAAGGACAATCAAGGTGGGTGCTACCTTCATTGTGTTCTTCGAACCATTAGTGCACAGTGGCATATCCAGGTATCATCGTAAGGGGGGAGGGCATGGCGATCAGGCTCTTGGGTTTTTTTTTAGAACGCCTGCAGCATTCGGTTTCTTTAATTTCAAATTTTTGGTTAAGGGGGGCATATGCCCTCTCTGCCCACCCTGAATACGCCCCTGGAGCCCGATGACACCGCGCATTACCTTCTTGGAAGATCCCGTTTCTGTCCTGGAAAAAAACGCCACATGACAGGGTGCACATGGTCTATTTCGAGAGGTCTATTTCTTTCCTCAATTTGAATTTATGCCCCCTAAAGTGCGTAATCTAAGCAAGATGGAAAATCTTTTCAGCATTGATCATACTCAAACCCTTCAAGGCCTTATAAACCTGAATCAGTTGAGGTCCATCTTCTTAAAACTTTCCTAAATTTTATAAATTTGGAGCACTGATTAAGTCGTTGAATGCGGACATTGCAGGAACAGCAGGGACGTCGTGTCACTCAGATGTAAGCAATGCTGAATTTGAATATGGGCAGGTTAAAGTGCAGCCATTATCAACCCACTGCAGGATGGAAGCCTCCCCAACAATTCATGCCGAGGGAAATGGACCATAATATGCCACGCTGGTCCAGTGCGGATTGGCAGATCGACCGTATTCAGTAGTCAGGGGCTTGAACCCCGGTCTACTCAAAGAGCGTGTGCTACTGCACTCCCGCTCCTAACCATTCGGCTATGGAATGAGTAATACAATGCATACAGGAAGGACAGACAGGACAGGAGAAGTGGAGGGATTATGCTCTTAGTTAAGAAGAATACTACATCTAAACTAGTGTATCCAGTTGACCTGGGTGACGGGTGCAATGTTAAGTCAGTTTCGTGTGATATAAGCACTGGGAAAACAAACTTGAGAATAGGAGTGTGTTGTAGGCCTAATCACTGTGATGAATATACCAAATATCTGTAAAGGGTAATAGAGTGGGCCAGCAAATCAGATATCTCATAATGGGGGATTTTAACTTTCCGGATCGTGACTGAGATTTGTGGGTTATTATTATTATTATTACTTAGCCACATGGTGCAAGGAAGCCTGAGGCTTATGTTGCACCAGTCAAAAAAACATTCCAGGGGTACCCTGTGTGTGTGTGTGTGTGTGTGTGTGTGTGTGTGTGTGTGTGTGTGTGTGTGTGTGTGTGTGTGTGTGTGTGTGTGTGTGTGTGTGTGTGAGAGAGAGAGAGAGAAGTAAAGTGTAAAGTGTAAAGTGTGTTTAGGGTCAAGCGGCACCAGGGGTTTCCCCCATCTCCGCGTAGTTTACATTGTGGGTGAACCAGTTGACTGGAAAAGCCAGAGATTTAAAAGTGTATGGACTTTGTATATGTGTGATGCCTTGTACCGTTGTTCATCTGGTCATTTAGCCGCCAGACCCCTACTGAGGCCCGACGTTGTCCCACTTTAGCCCCGTGGAGGCAGACCAGGTACTCACCTAGTATATAGTTCACTCTGGCAGGTCCTGCCACCTAATTTCCTAAGATTTCAGTGGCTAGGACCTTAAAAAAAAAAAAAATCGCGTACGCGTCGCGGGGAGCGCTAGAAGTCCAAAATGTTGGGCAAAATTAATTTAGATTGGTGATTTTAGATTGTGTGGGGCGTGTTCACGTTGCTATCAGATAGAGTGCGGTGAAGGCTGAAGACTGGGGGGCAAAGAGACAGAAATATGGAGCCGAAAGGGAAGGCAACTCCAGTTTACAGTGAGGCATGCCCATGCCCCACCAGAGGGAAGAAATAGGGTGGCAGTGTGGGGAGGGGACAGTTTACTGTCCCCTCCCCACCTGCCAGGAAGAGGTGAGACAGTGAGCCAGACAAGAGAGCTGGCTCAGGTTGCCAATGTGGCCTGTGTGCATGGGTGGGAGCAAACCAGACTGCAGGGTCAGGTCCGCACCATCCAGAAAAACTTGAGGCCCAGCAGAGGCGATCCAATGTTGGTTTGGCTGAACAGGTTGTGCAAAATGTCACAGTTGGGAGTCATTCATGGGACTGTTGTCCCGTCCGGTAGTCAATGTTCTGGGAAGTGGAATTTTCTCACTTCTCATAAGAGTTCCAGTTTTGTCTTGCATGAAGGATCAAGCAGTCAAACCTGACATCTGGTTGAGGGGTCTATGAGAAGCTTTGTTTGACGCATCTATTCGAAGTTTGCAGGCAGAGGAATGGTCAAGCGTCTAGCATGAAGTAGAAGGGAATCACCAAGAAAGAGAAGAGTTGGTCACTCACACACTAGCAAGGCTTTTGTGGATTTCTTGCATTACTGTTTTCTACAGCAGCATATTAGAGAGGCAACAAGAGAAAGCAATATTCTTGATGTGGTCATAAGCAGTAATTCTTCATGCATTAAGAAATTAAAAAGACCCACTGAATGGCATCGATCACAAAACCAAACTATTTCTTAGGCCACCCGAATAATTAAATTCATCTGCCATACTTTGTGTCTTATTGCGTGTGTTCTATGGTCGATTTGTCTGTTCTGCTGGGCGAAAATCCCAAGTTTCTGGGGGGGGGGGGGGCTTAGACCGAAATGGATGTCTGATGAAATATTGAGATACGTGGCTGAGAAGAAAATTCCATGGGATGCATATAAATTGTCAGGTCACACAGAAGCCTATGATAGATATAATTTAGTCTCTATCAAGTCACAAAGTAGGTTAGGCAAGCTAAGGCAGATTATGAGAAGTTTCGGGCAAAGAATGCAAAGAAAAACAATAAAGACTTCTATGCTTATGTTAACAGTAGACGGAAGGGGTTGAATCACGCATCACTTGATGTCTATGGGTTAACTGTTGATGATCCTGGCGATCAAATTGAATAGATATTTTGCATCCACTTTAACGCATAAGGAATTCTTAGGGAAGGGGATGATAGAAGCTTATCATACTCTAACAGGAGTTCACTGACATTGGGAAAACTGAAAGGAAATTCAAAGAGAAATTGTTGAAGATGGACATAAAAATTGGCACCTCGAGCGGATGGAATCTATCCAATTATATTAAGGGAGGCAGCAAATGAGGTAAGCAAACCTTAGCCTTAGGGTAAGTTGCTACAATGGATAAAAGGATGGTTAAGTGGGAGAAGACAGAGGGTGGTAATCAATGGGTGCTGCTCTTCGTGGACTAATGTTATTAGTGGAGTCCCACAGGGTTCGGTGTTGGGTCCACTGTTGTTTTGTGTATTTATCAATGATATTGATGAAGGTATATCAGGCTTAATGTCGAAGTTTGCAGATGACACAAAGGTTGGCAGGGTTGTTAATGACAGTAATGGCAGTGTGCTACTGCAACAGGATCTAGATAATTTGGGCAGATGGGCTAAGAAGTGGCAACTGAAGTTCAACCTTGACAAATGCAAAGTACTGCATATGGGTAGAAGTAACTCCAGAGAAACGTACCAACTGTGTGGTACTACACTTAAGGTGGTAGAAAATGAAAAAGACCTGGGAGTAATTGTGCAGTCAGATATGAAGTTTCTGAGCAGTGCAGACAGGCTGCTAGGGCGGGTCATGGGGTTTTGTCAATGATATATAGGAATTTTGCTAGCAGGGAAAAGGAGGTGATTGTCCCTCTGTATAAGGCAATGGCCAGGCCACGCCTTGAGTACTGCGTACAGGTCTGGAGGCCTCATTTTAGGAAGGATGTAGATTTGCTTGAGCGTGTACAGAGAAGAGCAACACGATTGGTGAGGGGAATGAAGGGATTCTCTTACCAAGAGAGGCCTAAGTTCTGCAAATTGCAGTGGCTGGAGACTAGGCACCTGCGCGGTGATCTGATTGAGGTCTATAAGGCCTTGAATGGGTTGAGCACGCTGAATTCTGATGGGATCCTTCCACTTGTTCAGATTACCAACCTACGGGGACATAAGTTCAAATTAAGAAAGGACAGATGTAGAATAGATGTGCGGAAATTTGCCTTTAGCCAGCGGGTGGTTAATTGCTGGAACAAACTTCCATCTGTCGTTGTAGAAATTGATAGGTTAAATAAATTTAAGGAGGAACTGGACAGGCATTTGGAGGGAATGGTGTGATTTTTTTTTTTTTTTTTGGCTGATGCTGCATAAGCTCCTACACTTGCTTTCTTGCATCATGTGCCACTACTACTACTACTACTACTACTACTACTACTATTTAGGGGAAGTCTTTATGGACTGGAGAAGTGCGAATATATCCCCAGTTCATAAAGGGGATCAAAAAGGACATGAGTAATTGCAGACCGGTTAGCTTAACGTCTGTTACGGGGAATATAATGGAATCACTGGTAAAAGAAGTAATGCAGGACCATTTGGGAAGGCATGCAATTATACTGCAATCAGAGCATGGATTTTTCAATTGGCAGTCTTGTCTAACCAATATGATAGTTTACTATGATGCAGTGACCAAGGAACTGGATTCAAAAAATAATTTTGACAACATATATTTGGATCAGGAAAGCTTTTGATACCATTCATATCAGCAAGGCTTTTGATACCGTTCGTTTGATACATAAAATATTGCTGTAAATACTTGAGAAATTCGGCATTGAAGGCAAGTTACTGCTATGGATAAATGGATGGTTAAGTGGAAAAAGGCAGAGAGTGGTTATCAATGGGCACTGCTCTTCATGGACTAACGTTATTAGCGGAGTGCCCCAGGATTCCGTGCTGGGTCCATTGTTGCTTTCAATATTTATCAATGATATTGATGAAGATAAATCAGGGTTAATGTTTAAGTTTGCAGATGATACAAACGTTGGTAGGATGGTTAATGGCAGTCATTAGGGTGAACTACTGCAACAAGATCTAGAAAAATTGGGTCGATGTGCTGAGAAACGGCAGTGAAGTTTAACACTAAGACCTGGGGTAATTCTGCAGTCTAACATGAAATTCTCTGAGCAATTCAAACGTGCTGCCAAAACAGTTCATGGGGTTTTGTCTATGATATAGAGAAACTTTGTTAGCTGCGATATGGAGGTTTTTATTCCTTTGTAAGTCCGCATCTTGAGTACTATTTACAGCTTTTGAGATCTCACTTCAGGGAGGATGTAGATCTGCTGGAATGGGTGCAGAGAAGGGAAACCAGGTCGGTGAAGGGAACAAATGGTACTCTTAGCAAGAAAGGTTTCAGTGCTGCAAATTGCAGCTTCTCAAGACCAGACAACTACGGGGAGATCTGATTTAGGTGTTTAAAACCCTGATTGGATTGAGTAAGCTGAATGTTAATGGTATTCTTCCACTTTCCGAGACTACACATATGAGGGGGCATGAAATCAAGTTGAAGAAGGATGGTTGCAAGGTAGATGTGCGGAAGTTTGCCTTCAGCCAGCAGGTGGTTGATTGTTGAAACAGCTTCCATCTGTCGTTGTGGAAGTGGATGAATTGAATAAATTCAAGGTGAAGACTAAACAAAAGACTTAAATATACTTGGAAGGTACGGATGGGTGAACTATGTTTTTTTTTCTATTTGGCTGAATCTATATAAGCTTGCTTTCGTGCATTATTTGCCATTACTACTACCAACTATACAAATTACAAATAAAGACCTACCTAGTTCTGGAGCCATCCATCTCTTTCAGAAAAGGCATTTCCACCCCTGAGTAGGGCTCTCTTCCTAGACTTTCCAAAGTGCCGATGAATAGTAAACGTGCTGTGTCATTATTATTATTATTATTATTAACTTCTTGCAATATATAAATCCAATGAAAGAATTTATCTCCTGCATAGTTTTAACGGAGGTTAACATAAAAAGTGAGGAAATTTCCAATTATAACATACAAGGTTATGATAAGGTCTATATATTGAGAGAGTTGAGAAGGGGTGGAGGAATAATAATATACTATAGAACATGCTTTAGGGCAATACAGGTTTACCACTTAACTCAGTCTTGTGAAAACTGCTGTGTCAAATTATTAGGAGAAGACTCAGAAAACACATTCATGATTTGTGCTTTTTACAGGCCACCATCAGATTCAATAAACAGCTTCCTAATAGAATTAGAAAACATTATTTTGCAATGGGACGACATACAAACAGATAAGACCATACTAGTAGGAGATTTTAATATTAATTTACTAGCCGATGTAACTGATAATGTGATACCCAGATACTCTGCAATCTTAAACAATTATGGATTTGAACATACCTTAATTGGAATAACTAGACAACAAAGGATGGAGGGTAATAGAACAGTCAGCTCTTGTTTGGACCACCTAATTACAAATATCAAGTTGAAGTATGCTAATTCCTACATACTATTAAATCAACTTTCAGATCACAGAACATGTATACTAATAGTAGATATGTATTCAAAACAACACCCATGAGAAGAAAAAAAATTAACAAATGCTATGAAGAAAAATTATTTATCAACAGGGAAACTGAAACAGAACATAGGAAACTTGTTAATACAAGAGCAAGCATCATACACAACAAATGTAAATGTTTTTTCAAATAAGATAATACAAATTATAAACAATTCGAGGTTTAATACCGAGAGAAAAGTTAATCACACAGCCAACAACACAAACACTGGGAGTAGCAGGATTAAGCTTAGGAAACCTTGGATGACTAAAGAAATAGAAGAACTAATGGTACAAAGGGATAAATATTACAGGCAGTTTAGAAATTGTCCATCAAAGAAAGAACATTATCACAATTATAAAACACTCAGAAATAAAGTGACAGGTATGATAAAAAAGCAAAAAAACACTTATTACAATCATCTTTTCATGGATAAGCAGATAACACAAAAGGATAAATGGAGCATTATAAATGACATGTTAAGTACAAGGAAGAAAAAGTCAAGGGGAAACCAAATTAAAACACTAGTAGAACAGATTTCTGGTGCAAACAAACAATATGAGGCTGCAAATAGGTTTGCCAAAGCTGTATTAGATCTCAACAGATATTTAATACATTATTGCCAAAATTCCTTTACTCAACAAGATAGGCTTCCTCAGATAATGAACTCTTGTGTAGTCTTAGCTCCACATTATACTGAGATTCTTAAAATTATAGAACAATTAAAGAACAAGAAATCTTACGGACTGGACTGTATTACAGTAACCGAAGTAAAGAGAAACAAAGAACAGTTCTCTGTTCTCTTGGTAGAGCTAATAGCACGGATGTTAGAGTCGGGAAGCTATCCTACAAACTTACTGTCATTTAAGATAATTCCTATATATAAAAAGGGACCACCAGATGACTTTTGCAACTACAGACCAATAACAATACAGTCAGTTTTAAATAAGATAATAGAAAATTATATATTTTCCCATATAAGCAAATATTTACATCAATATGGACTGTTAAACAGCTCTCTATTCTCATATCAGAAGGGCAAGAGCACACAGACATTATTAGAGAACTTAATAGACTCTCTAAACTTACATTTAAACAACAATAACTTCATATTGATTTTATTTATAGATTTGACCAAAGCATATGACCTAATTGATATCCCAATATTGCAACAGAAATTACTGAAATATGGAATAAGGGGAAGACTCAATCAACTACTAGCAAATTATTTAACCAAGAGAAAAATAACAGTAGAAGTAGAAAATACAAAGGGGAAATCTCATAATGTAAAGAGAGGAGTACCTCAGGGCACTCATGCTGGGCCAATCATGTTCAACATCTATGTAAATGACATATTCGAAGTAATTAAGAACTCCTTTATAAAAATTTATGCAGATGATATAATCTTATATACAATAGGAAAGGACCTAACAAAAATGGCAAATGATTTACAACAGGATGCAATACATTTACAATCTTGGCTGCACGATAATAAATTAGCGCTCAGCTTTGAAAAAACTAAATTTTTGGTAATAAGGCCTCCTCATCAAACCTTGGACATTCAACCCTCTATCAAATTGCACAAACATGATTGTCTACATGAACAGAATTTCCAGAATTGCGAATGTCTAACTGTGGAAGAAGTCTCAAATCATTGTTACCTTGGGTTATGGATCGACTACAGTCTAAGTTGGATAATGCATATAACAAACTTGTACAAAAAAATGAGATTTTATGTGTACTTTTTCTACTACAATAAGAATAAGTTAAATCTTAGAACAAAAGTAACCTTATATTATGCATTAGTGGACTCCCAACTCAATTATTTAGTGGGCACGAGCCCACTAAATAATTGAGTAAATATATGGGCACGAGCAAATAAAACAGAAATAAGGGCAATAGACAACTTAATGAATAGGATTCTGAAACTTTTAATGGGGACAAACTCTTGGAATGACCTGAATAAGAGAAGGCAATTTTTGTTGAAACATAAAATATTGTATCCAGTTCAAAAACTGAAGTTAAATCTATTCTTAAAAAATCTTAACACAATTTTTGAAGAGTCGAATCTGCAAAGAAATGTCTCACATAATTTAAGGAACCCAAAAGCAATTACTTTGCCTCACCCTAGGATACTAAATAGATTTGGAGATAGGCACACAATGAATGTAATAAACAACTTGTTGGCTAGCATTGATTTCAGGCTCAGGAGAAGTTATCCCATCTCCAAATTAAAATTCCTAATAAGAAAATTCTTGATACTCAATGACACAGTAGATTAGAATTGATATGCAGATAAACTACCTCTGTTTACAGTGTGGAATATACTATGTGTAGTGACTTCATAGTCTTTTCTGTAAGACAACAAATTTGTACAAAACTTGTAAAGGAAGAACTACAACTTGTTGTCAAGAAATTTACTTTTCTTAACAAGTTCATTTATTGTAAACGAATTCTCTTGATAAATAAAATTGTATTGTATTGTATTGTATTGTATTGTATTATTATTATTATTATTAGCCATATGGTACAAGGAAGCCTGAGGCTTATGCTCCACCAACCAAAAAAAAATAAAAATAATAAATAAAAAATTCCCGAGTTACCATGAGAGAGAGAAGCAGAAAGGAATCACCAAGAAAGAGAAGAATGATGATATCTAGCTCAGGACCCTTGGTTTGCCAAGCCCATTCTCACCAGATGTGAGTCCCCAGGGTTGAATTACTAATAAGAAGAAAAAAAATTATTATGTCAGGATTTCCTGAGAAAAACTTCATCCACCCACATATTATGCCAGTAAATTGCATGTGTTCTATGGTCAATTTGCCGTTTGTTTCGTCTCGGAAAACTCGATACGAAAATATCGAGTTTTCCGGGAGAAAAATCAGAAAATCCTCTCCCGAGACCTAGTGACTCTTCCAAAGTGTAAAAAGAACCTTTAAAAATTCTCACGTTATTGACCGAATTTTAACCTCGGGTTTTCACGCTCAGTGTGGAGATGACAATGCTTGGTTCTTTCAGGCTCGCAGGAGTGTTCTTAAATATGAATGGGTTGCGAAGTCCACATTTTGTTAATATTGTTAGTTTTGTGTGGTGGACAGTTGTTCTCTGGCGAGTCCATCTATATTATATAGTGAACCCATTGATTTGGCAGCGCATTGCTCACATAACTTCGATCTAAAATTTAAGCTGTGCTAATAACACTGCAACCTAATAAACGTTTGTGTGTCACCTTGAGTCACCAAATAAACCAGTTTCAATTATTTAAACGTCTGTTCTGCACCAATTGTACTTCGGAAACAGTTGTGAATCTACCATGCTTCAAGTGGCGAAACTAATACACTGCCTGGTTCGACATCATGGGACAGTTGGCCCCTAACTATGGAAGGGAGATCTCTCCCTGATGTGCTCTTTAAAAGCCATGCAATATCAAATTTGCCTCTCCCAGCTCTTGTCCCTGCGGTAGGGGTTGGGGGTCGGGAAGAACTCAGACGGTCGGTTTGACATGGGTGTTAAAGAGCACGGGGGGGAGGACCAGTTTATGAATCTCGCAAGGGGCCCAGAATTCGCAGTTTCACTACTGTACACCCCCAACCACTACCGCAGGGACAAGAGCTGGGAGAGGAAAATTTGATATTGCATGGCTTTTAAAGAGCACATCAGGGAGAGATCTCCCTTCCATAGTTAGGGGCCCAACAGTTGTAGTTATGTTCCTGGTCGGAAACTTAAAATTCCTGTTAAAATATCAAAGAACAGCTGTGAATTTTCGTGATTTTGTTCATATATAGGCAAAAACCTAAAAGCATGTTTTCATTCTATTATTGAAATGTTTATTGACATTCTAGTAATTTGATATAGATAACAGAGTGTTTTATTATTTTATATTATTATCAAAATTTTATGTATTAAAGAAATGTTTTGTGAAACTCTGAAGTATGGTACTTCGATATTTTTCGGGATTCTTGTATTGTAGATGGCAGTTGCTAGAGAAGGAGTTTAGGTATATTTTGTATTTAGTGATGAAATTCGTAAGATGAAGGCAGGTTATTAATTTGATTAGGTAGTCAAAATTTTTATTTCAGTAATACAAGCCTGGGAAGTTACCATCACAAATATACAGTTATATATCAAGCGGGTTCTTTGTGTTTTTTTACCGATGCCATAAATCTTAGATGTGAAGACCGAGACTAACGGCTGTCAAAATATGGCAGAAGCAGCAGTAGAAATTGATGCTGTTGTCCCGGATTCTCGGTTTTTCTGCCATCAATGCAAAGATGAAGTCAATCCTGTGATACCTGTAAGTTAAATATTAATTTTGCTTTCTTT
Source organism: Mastigoproctus giganteus (assembly GCF_048544385.1). Taxonomy (NCBI): domain Eukaryota; kingdom Metazoa; phylum Arthropoda; class Arachnida; order Uropygi; family Thelyphonidae; genus Mastigoproctus; species Mastigoproctus giganteus. Next base: position 227,773,953 of record NC_143577.1, read on the forward strand.
CAGAATTCACAATGTTACTGTAATGGAAAACAGCCCACACACGTACACCTAACCGTTTAAAGGGAAATCACCCTGTCCTCGTGCATTAGTCACCAATGGGTCAAGTACACGGTTGGTGTCTCGGCCTAACAGTGCTCTGTTGCCTTTTAATACGATTATGCAGCAGTTTATACCAAAAAAAAGTATAATATTTATTGAACATTGTATTGTAAAATAGCTTTGATGAATGTGGAATAACACTCGTGAAATAGGAAAAACGTTAATTTTTGATTTTTACATATTCCATTTTATTCAAAAATAAACATTAAGATATTACTTGATGTTTATAGCTTATAGTAACTGCTAGTGATATAAAGTGCAGTATCACGTAAAGAAAGTAATCAGAGGAATGGGAAATTTCGTTTAAAATTAGTCTCCGGACTACTTTGAAATGAATTATGCAAGTACAAGCACCGTTTCCTCTTGGAAAAATTGAATATATATGAATATAGGTGGTTCTCGATTTACGCCACTCTTCAATTCCAGCTGATGTTATGAGTAAAGGCACTGTGACCATCACGTTTATTATTATTACATTCCACCAAACAAAACAAATACATTACCAATGTAGGAAATATAAAATTAAAATAAAATTTACATACACGAAAATCGTTTAAAAAGTCAAATCATGATATTTTTAAAGGTTTAAAAATACACTTAGAGCATGATGCTGACTCAATTTTGCTACTGGTTTTGTATACAACGAAACATGTCATTCAGCCAGTCTGCTATCCAGTGCTAAATGGCAGTGTTATTTTTACAATTTTTAAGAATTTGTGGTTTATTCCTTTCCTCCTTGAAAATATCTGTTAAGAGGAAAGGTTGGTGCTCAAGCAGTGTTGTAAAGAAATATAAAAGAAGTCATTATATTCATGGAGAAAAGTGATACCAGTAATAATAGATTGATGAAATTATAATATAGGAAATCCCATTACAATGAATACCATTTTTACAAAAATTTCATTATAGCAAAAAGATTTCCATATCATTAGACAACTGCCTTCGTTATCAGTGCTTTATGATGTATTTGAATTAAATTATTTTGATGAAAAATGCAGTACAGCAAATAGTTTTAGGCATAATCTACCTATGCCTAAAGTGCATTCAATTTAAAATAAAAGAAAATATTTTATATTAAAATAATGATGTATACCCATGTTGTAAATGCAACTATGGGACGATTTGCCAGAAAAAAAAAAACATAAATAAATTTAAAAAAAATGGAAGTTATAAAATTGTTGCAAAAGAATTCCATGCCGTTCATTACATTTGTCATATTTTAAAATGGTTATTTATGCACAAATTATTTCTCTTTCTCTGGTATGCAATGGTTCTGCATACTGCCACCTTTTAACATACACATGCACACAGAAAAAAAAGGTATGATCATCATTAGTTATTTTCTTCTCTTCTCGCCCCCCCCCCCCCCAAATAAGAATTTTTAAAAATTATCAAAGCGGATATAGCAAAAGAGGCCTTGTGCTTATATCATTTCTAGTCTTTTGTTCAAGGAACATTCTATGAATAAAATATTCACTCAATCATCGAAATAAACCATTAGAATTAGTAATTTAATTTAACTTAGTACAATTCCAACCTACACATTATCATATTAATGAACAAAAAAAGAGTTAAACGTTAAAAAGAGAAATTAATATATGAAAATTATGTACTATACCATATTTATGAATGTGTGATTGTTTAAAATTTTATTTGGCACTGTATTTCTTATAAATAAACTATGATTTATAAACGATAATCCTGAACAAATATTTAGAATTTTGTTTTTTTTAGTTTTACGTTTTAAATTTTTATTTTTTAGTATGTAGTTTGTGATATTATATATATAATGTTGATTTTAAAATCAAATTTTTAAATTAAATAAAGCAGAAATCACTGATTCTGTGTATTAGAAAAGTTTAGAAGAACCTGAACAAATAATGATTTTGTTAAAATCATTCATTAGGATGAAATTTTGATAGAGTGAAATGATTCAAATGCCCTCCTGTAAACAAAGTTTACAGGAGGGCATTTGAATCATTTCTACTATAGTAGGAATACAATTACCAAATCTAATATTTTCATTCACTTTTATAAAATATTGCATATCGAACCCTTGATCAGAAATGTTATATCGTTGTTTCTGTGTGAAAATCAATTTTGACTTGTGACACATTTTTAAGAACTGGAACTGTAACTAAGTCCAAGGACTGCACCTATGCTTGTGTTCCTATGACTAATCTTAACAAATCAGGTATTTAAAAGGAGTGAGGTACAGAATTTTAAAAGCATTGGCAAGAGTATTATAGAATTATACCTTTTTGCTGCCCAAATAGATAGTATTAAGAAATTTTTTAATCAGTAGGATTGAATGCACTGAACAGAGGGAACTGCCTAACGTGCAGTTTCCTTCCATGTTCAGCATGCTCTCTCCTAGAAGTTGCCCCAACTTATGTCTCATAAATGAAAAAAAATTGATCGTATTAAAAGAACAGTTATAATACTATATTAGGAATTGTGCCATAAAATAGTTTTATTAAAGAACTTCTATATGCCTTGTGATATATTCAGTTTGCTACTTGCCCACTAGTCAGGCGCCTCCGTAGCCAGGTGGGAAGGAGCAGTAGTGCGTAGCACATGCTTCTTGATTAGACCGGGGTTCGAGCCCGTCACCACCAAATACAGAAGATGCAGAAAGGTCAGGGAATGACCACCGCATATCATGGAGCAATATGGCCTTAGTTGCTAATGCTCCTAAAAACCAAATAACAACAACAGCCCACTAGTCATGGTGGAAGTGGATGGTTGTTGTGGAAGAAGATGGTTTGAATAAATTCAGTGAAGAACTAGACAAATTCTTGGAGGGTATGGATGGGTGAAGTGTGTAGGATTTTTTTTTTTTTTTTTGGCCGATGCTATATAAGCTTGCTTTCTTGCATCATTTGCCATTACAACTACTATTATGATCAATTAGTCTGGAGGAAAATATAGGTTTGAATTCTATAACCAATTAGAAAATTTTTCTTTGTGCTTTTTCCAAGCATGGTTGAATTATTTGGTCTTAAGCAGGGATTGCATGGCTTTTTACATCCAAAATGGCTTTACATGCAAAATGTTTTCCACACTGCAGACAAATCAGTCAAAGGGTTTTCCCACATTCAGTTAAACTAATGCGAGAACTCAAGTTTGTTTAAACTATAAGATTTGAGGTATTTATTGTCACTCTATTGTCTGGGAAATATATTGTGCAAGAGGAATAGGGCCAGTATATCTCTGTCAGGGGCAAAAGTAAATGTCATAGAGAGCAGCTATCATCTTTTAAAGGCACAGAAGGTGATAGCGTTGTATACGTTGGTACTAATGATATTAAGAGTAGGAGATGAAAGTACTTAATTAACAAGTACAGGGCAGCGTTGAGAAAAAGTCACAAGTTAGGATTGAATTTGAAAGTGCCTGCAATTCTGCCCAGACATGATAGGAGGGAGTACGTGTCGAGAGCATTGTCAGTTAATTTGTTCCTGGGGAGAATGTGCAAAGCTCATGGGGTAGAATTTTTCTCAGTATGGTTTGTACTTGTTAACAGAGCCGACCGGGCTAGCCGAGTGGGTAAAGTACCTGCCCGGCAACCCAAAGGTCGCGGGTTCGATTCCCGCCTCGGGCTTGGATCAAAGTACTGCAAAAACCTTGGGAGGTGCATTATGGCCACAGAAGCCGATGCGCCAACAACTACCAAATCAAAAAAAAAAAAAAAAAAACTTGTTAACAGGAGAGACTGTTTTTGCAACAATGGGATACACTTAAATAGAAGGAGTGCAACAATAATTACTGATGCTTTTGCAGCAGTGATAGGCAGGTCAGAAAACTGCTAGCTTTGGGGAATACACAGACTAATAGATTTAACTAGAGCCACAATCATAGGTGAAAGCGATTCTTGCACTGCATCTGTAGGAACATGCAGCAGCCTGAAAAGCAAGCTGTCGGGGATTTCAAGCGCAGCTGCCAGTCATTACAGAACAAGAAAATACTTGAGCTGTATTTGGACGACTAAGAGTAAGAAAAGGTGTATACTTGTATGTACACTAATGTTAGAAGCATTATAAATAAATTTGATGAATTTGAAGTACTGATTAAGTCATCACATGCACACATTTTAGTCAATATCAGACACATGGTGTCACTCAGACATGAGCAATGCTGAATTTGAATATTGGGAGTACAGAATACAAGAACAGACAGGAGGGGGGGGGGATTATGCTCCTAGTTAAGAAGCATATTAAATCTAAGACAATGCATCCAAATGACATGGGTGGCCAGTGCACTGTTGAGTTAGCTTGGTGTGACATAAGTTGGGAAATGAGAGTAGGAGTGTACTGTAAGCTTAATGACTGTGATGAATCCCAGTATACTAGACAACTGTACAGAGAAATAGAGTGGGCCAGTAAATCAGAATGTCTCGTGGGAGATTTTAACTTCCCACACGTTGACTGGAATTTGTGGTTTGGTTACTCATGCACCAGCAAGATTTTGTGGATTTATTGGATGACTGTTTTCTGCAGAATCATGTTATAGAGACAACACCAAGAAAGAGAATTCTTGATCTGGTTATCAATAGCAATCTTCACGTATTAAGAATCTGCAGGTAAAAGACCCACTGGGTAGCACTGATCACAATGTATGATGTGGAATTTACTTAAAGATGTAACTACTATTAAGGGTAAAGAGAAAGGCTTTGCTTTCGTAAGGGTGACTACAGTGGTCTCAGACAGTTTTTAAATTCTATGTAGTGGGACCAACTGATGATGTTACCGACATCAAATTCTAAATGGGAAGCATTCAGAGAAATATTCATAGAAACTACTAGGCATTTCATACCAACCAAGAAATACTGTTCAAGGCTTACACCTAAATAGATGTCAGATGAACTGATGAAATTTGTGGCAGAAAAGAAAAAAAAACATGGGATGCATATAAGTTATCAGAGATACAGAAGTCTATGGTAGATATAAATTACTCTTTAGGAAGGGGATGCCAGAACTTTATCAAACTGTAATGGGAAGCTAAATGATTTTGTGATAACTGAAAGGAAAGTGGAAGAGAAATTGTTGAAGCTAAGCATAAAAAGGGGCCTGGGTTGGATGGGATCAGTCCAATTATATTAAGCAAGGTAGCAAAGGAGGTAAACAAACTGTTAACCATAATCTTTGGATTTAGAGTAGATCCCTATGGATTGGAGAAGTGTAAGTGTATCCAAAATTCACAAGGAGAATCAAAAAGTGACGAGTAATTATAGACTTCCTAGCATAACATCTGTTCCAGAGAAAATAATGGAGTCACTGGTTAAAGAATAATGCAGGACCATTTGGACAGGAATGTAATTATACTGCAGTCAGCATGGATTTGTTAAGGGGCAGTCTTGTCTAAGCTATCTGATTGGTTACTATGATGCAGTGACCAAAGAATTAGATGCAAAAAATGTTTGATATCATATATTTGGATTTGAGGAAAGCTTTTGATACTATTGCACATAAAAGACTGCTGTACAAACTGGAGCAATGTGGCATTAAGGACAAGTTATGGCTATTGATGAAGGGATGGTTGAGTGAGAGAAGTGATTATCAACGGGCACTACTCTTCGTGAACTAACGTTATTAGTTGATTTCCCCATGGTTTGGTGCCTGGTGTGAAAACAGCATCAGCACTGAACCCTGGGGAAGTCTAGCCTTGTTTTCAGTATTTATTAATGATATTGATGAAGGTATATTGTTCCTAATGTCAGCATTTGCAGATGATACAAAGGCTGGTAGGTGGTTAACAAGTTAATCAGAGAAGCTATTGCAACAAGATTTAGGAAAATTGGGTCAGTGGGCTGAGAAATGGCAGTCCAGGTTTAACATTGACAAATGCAAGGTACTGCATATGGGTAGCAGTAATCCCAAATTAACATACCAACTGTGTGATATGTTACCAAAAGAGTTACCAAACATACCAAAAGATCTGATGGTAACTTTGTGGTGAGATGTGAAGTTCTTTGAGCAGTGCAGACATCCTGCCATGATAGCTGATGGGGTTTTGTCAATGATATACAGGATCTTTGCTAGCAAGCATAAGGAGGTGATTATCCCTTTGTACAAGGCAGTGGTTAGGCTGCATTTTGAGTACTGTATACAGTTCTGAAGACTTCATTTTAGGAAGGATGTAGATCTGCTGGAATGGGTACAGAGAAGGTCAATGAGATTGGTAAAGGGAACAAAGGGTTGCTCTTACCAAGAAAGGTTTCACTTCTGCAAATTGCAGCATCTGGAGGCTGGGCACTGCAAGGAGATCTGATTGAGGCATTTAAAGCCTTGAATGGATTAAATGTTGATGGCATTCTTCCTCTTGCTGAGACTGTGTACTTTGAGCGTGCATAAATTAAAATTGAGATAGAATGGATGTGCAGAAGTTTGCCTTCAGCCAGTGTGTGGTTGATTGTTGGAACAGACTTCCATCTGCTGTTGTGGAAATGGGTAGTTTGAATAAATTCAAGGGAGAACTAGACAAACTCTTGAGGTAGTTGTACATCTGAAGTGGGTAGTTTTTATTTAGCTGATGTTCTATAAGCCTGCTTTCTTGTATAATTTGCCACTACTAATACTAAATTTTCAGTATGCATCATCATCATCATCTAGCATCATCCTTGTAAAATTCTTCCAGTATTCTTGACATATTAGTAATCAGCGGAAAAACTATAAATTGTGCCCCCCCCTCCATTACCAGATTGCAAACAGTGGTCACATGTGTGAGTGCTATTTTGGAATCTGGCATGGAGGGGGGGCAGAATTTATAGTTTTCCACAGAACTAACCATTGGCATCCCCTCCCACAGTGGTGTAAATAGAAATATAGTAGTTTTGCCACTAAGTAATCTTAATCTTTTAGTTTTAGGTCATAGTTTTCTTGAAGTATTACAGAAAAAAATTGATATAGTTCTTAATGTGTATGAATTTCATTCATTTTTCTGTGTCATTTAAGTACTAGTGATTATTATATATTTGGTGCATATGCATATGGCAACTATTTTGAAACTATAGTACCTCGGGTAGCTTTTCTTTCCATTATGTGCTTCGGTAATATAACTAGTCACGACTTGAAATGTAATTGAAGTTGAATCACCAAAGTTTCAAGGGTATTAGCATTTTTAATTTTTTTCATTGATTGAAACTGTTACTTTAAAACAACTGGAATTAATGGACAATCACAGCTAATCCAAAATCAGTATTTTAACTGTGGAGGTCAAAATGACTGCCATGGTTATTTAGTCCTTTTTAAAGATAATTTTTTCCAAGTTAATTTTTTGCCATAATTTTTCTTTTAAAAATTTGAGAAATTTATTGAACGAGTCAATGTGACACTTGAAGGCGTAATATTTTGTATGTTTCGTCAAGCTGCAAGGGTGTTTATATAACAAATTTCTATGATTAGGTATTTGAAAATGTGCAAGCAAGTGGATCAATAGGCAATAATTACAAACTACTCACTTAAAAAACAGCTTTTCCATTGAAACAGAATGAAATTATTTTTGGAATCACTAAAAAAGTATATGATGTTTCTGAGGTAACCTCAGTAGTATCATATACTTTTGTAGTGATGGCTCTTTTGATGCCTGTGCTTTCATGTTGCTGGATTTGTGAACTAAAAGGCCAAAAGATAAATGATAGATACAATTAAAATATCTGATCGAATAAGGAGAATTTTATCTGCCGAGACCCCCGTATCATCGGTAACCACTGACCAAAGGCAAAGGCACTGATGTATGAAACCATTAAGGGACACATCAATATTAATAATCTCTAAACCTGCCTAAGGGCTGGGTCACAAGGCTTTCGGCCCAGTCCTTATTTTTTTTAAAATGCAGTTCTTGATTTAACTCTTCTCCAGGCATGTGGAAGAATAACCACCTCATTGATTTTTAAATGTTTCTCATGTCAGTCCTGTTAAGACCTTGTCTACTTTTCACAGAAGCTCTGAAATTTCTGTCAGCAGTAGTGAAATTGGTTGAATGTATGGAGATTGTGCTCACATGAAGATCAAAAGGCCACCAGAATTTCTGAGTTCATGTTGAAACAAGGTGGCCACAATAAAAATTAAGTACAGCTACGGTTTTTTTTTTTTTTTTAATGAAAACCACAAGCACAAGAGGCATTAGAGCAGAGGTTCCCAACCTTTCTTGGTTCACATGCAAAGCAAAGTGTATTATGATTCATCTGACCACATAACTTTCTTCCATTGTTCTACTGTCCAATCATGACATTCTCGGCACAACTACAAATAGATATTTTTTGATTTACTGTGAAACAGGTGGTTTCCAAATAGTCAGGTGACTGCCAATACCCAATTTCTTCAATTCCCTGTCATGATACAGGTTGAAATAGAGCAGTTGTGAGCCTGGTTGAATTCATATGTTATTTTCTGCACAGTGGATGTTCTATTTTTCCATACAACCCTCCTCAGAGTATGGCTTTGCTCATGAAGTACTGTTTTTCTGCCACATTTATGCCTTTGAGATGTGGAAGAACAACTTGCTTTCCAGTCATCATAAACCTTTGATATGGATGCTTTTGAGAAACTAGTTATGTCTTTTGTTTCTTGAACCATGGCTCGTGCCAAGTGCACTCACAATAAGGCCTTTTTCAAAATCTGATAGATCATGGGTTTTCCCCATTCTGCCTTTAGATTACTGCAGTCGAACAGCCTGGTCAGTCTTTGTACTCAACAAGGTAACACATCGCCATCCCATATCACAGTTTTCTTTGTATCTATTTGCATTTCTTCTGTCTGTTACTGTCTTAATACAAATGTTCCTATTTTTTTGGCCAATGTGTGTACATTTCCTGTATTTATTATAAATTTACATGCCTAATTTTTATATTTGCAAAATAATGATGTTCTCTCATGGTCAGTTGACAATTCCAACTTAGCTAATTCCACTAACCTGTCCTGTGAAATGCAGTAGTACATGCATTGGAGTTGAGTGATTTGAGCTAACATGACTGCTAAATATGGTTGATAATATTCATTGTCAAAATGATTACTTATAATCTCCTCTGACCAATGTGGTTGTTCCAGATTATAAAAAGAACATTTATTTATTTTTAATAAATTTTAATTTAGAAAATGATATTCACTACTGACCATAGGCACTGCTGAAATTCTCAAAGAAATAAAAACATTGGGCAAATATTGATTTAATTATTTTTGTTAACATAATTTATAACCGTTAAAGGGAATAGTTCTTCTGATAATAAGCTGCACAAGTTTGGACGCTCATTGTTCAATTCTAAAGCATTTGTGTTAGAATAACTTCCATCTGTCCATGCTGAACGTAACACTTGAGAACTCTTTAACACATCATTGGATCACATAATTTTAAAGCAGGAATATCATATATAGGAACTGAAATATTTTACAGTACATTTGTAATTGAGACAATGTATTAATTCTGTAAAAGATAGGTGTCATCCAGCATAAAATCAAAGACTTCAAATTTGTTTTGAGGATCCAGAATAGGTTCATGCTCTCATAACTAAAATGCTGGTTTATATGTTGGATTCTTATCCTTTCAACAGGCTCAAATACTTCTGCAATTTCTACCTCTTCAATTAATTCTGTAGCTGTAGAAAAAATCTTTTATCTTGAAGATAATGATAGGTGTTCTGTTTTACTGTGGGGCAGGTAGTTTCTTGTTTTCCCTATATTAAAGTGTTCTCACAGCAAATCAAAAACTTAACCATGCTGCCTCTTTGAAAAGTTCTGTCTATGGCCAGCATTTCATTAATTCACCTCTGGCAGTAGTCCTCTATGTGAAGTTCTCTCAGCATGTGAGTGAACTTCATATAGTTTTATCTATGACACACAGGAATTTTTCTAGTAAGGACAAAAGAGCCAATTATATAATATACACAGTGTAAGAGACTTAATATCAAGAAGGATATGGATCTGTTGGAAAAGGCGCAATGAAGAGCAACAAAGTTTGTTATTGGCATAAAGAATTATTCCAACAGAGTGAGAATTCAGTTGTGTGTGAAGACTTGATCCTGTGCATAGGGACTTGATTGAGGTATTTAGGGCTTCAACAGATTTGATTAAACTAAATCATGAGAATAAACCCACTCCTTCCACCTGAGATCAGTTAACTGCAACCCTGATTGAAGTAGCCGTTAGAAATTCCTTCAGTCTACAACAGGACTTGAACCCAAACTGCTCCAAAATGAGTGGAAACTGATGAAACCACTGTACTGTTACAGAGAGCAAGTAATGATGCATTTTTGCAACTCTTTTTTGTAGCCTCTTTCCAAATTTTTCAAATAGCTCAACAAATTTCAAAAAATTACCATTATTTAATTATTGTTCTTATTATTAGCCATATGGTGCAAGGAAGCCTGAGGCTTATACTGCACCAGCCAAAAAAAAATTTCTGAATTACCCTGAGAGAGAGAGAGAGAGAGAGAGAGAGAGAGAGAGAGAGAGAGAGAGAGAGAGAGTAAAAGGGAAGGGAATCACCAAGAAAGAGAAGAATGATGATATCCAGCTCAGGACCCTGGGTGTGCCAAGCCCATACTCACCAGATCTAAAGAACCATGTAAAAGCTAAACAGTTTCCTTAAAATTTCATTATTTATATTATTCTTTCTAAAACTGCCTACCATTGATTGCTATTTGAGTTTCATGCAAGTTTTCATTTTCATAGTCAATAGTACTTTTGTTTTTAAGAGATTTCTTAAATTCCATCCATCTTTTATAATTATTTAGATAGGCCAACAAAGTTTCATGTGTTTATAAAATTTTTGCCAATTTGAACAACCATGTTTAGAAATTAACTATTCAAAATAATATTTCCAGATTTAAATATAATAATGGACACTGTTAAGGTTAAGAGAATATAATAACCAAACATCTCTGCACTTTTTCAGACTTGCTTAATTTTCTGCACTGATTGCTGCTGAAATTTTCTCTCGTTTTTTTGGATAAATTATATTCGTTCTTTGGATTGGTCCAAGTTTTGTAAGAATTTTTCTTACTTTATCTGTTATTTTTGGCTGAGGATCACTTGATGAATGTGAGGAAGCAGAATAATCTTCTGTCATGATCATCATCCATTTCCATAGAGGTAGAAGAAGAAGATACTACCGATGCTGGCTCCTCTTTTTAATTTGCTGGTGCAAATCCATTGCAATCATCACTGATGATTGCAATGGATTTGCACCAGCTCAAAGAACTTAGGATGCATTTGAATCTTCCTGCTGTGACCTGCTTATTTTCAGTTTTCTGCACATGATGTGGATTGCAAGGACTAGCCCTGGAACAAAATGAAGCCAAAGAATCTTCCAATCTTTAAGGCACTGATACTTATTTAACTGTCCCATTTGTTTTTGCTTTTCTATTTCTTTAGCTGCTGTCTTCTTTCAATTCTTTGCACCAGAGTTTTTTTTCCTCCTTGTCCATGTCAATGGCCTATTATGAATTGAGGATTTAGTGTCAAACAAAGTAACTACAATTTCAAAACAAAAATGCAATTTTTGTTTTGAGACAACTTTAGTTTTACTTTATACAAATTAACAATGCATATCATGTCGTAGAACTGTATCTCTCTAGTACTTTACAGGTTAGCTTGGGCTATAAGCACATTTCTGGTAAACAAAGAAAATGTCAAATGACTTTTTCTTGGTTAATTACAAAAACGTTTACTACAAAATGATTTTGTAGTTAACGTTGTTTGACACTAAACTCTCGAAATTACAGTGAGAAACTTTCTAAAATATAATCCAAAATGGATTGTTGGATACCTAATAATTTGAAAAATGACATCACAAATTAAAGCTCACCTTACTTAGTAAAATCAGGATAGTTATATATACTTATGTGCATGTAGCACTTGCACCCAACTTCAGTCACATTCAAATAATGCAGCAGAACACTACAAATGCAGGTAACAAGTTTTTATGTTGTTGCAAAGTTCAATAAATTAAATAATATATACACTGTATCATTTAAAAATTACTTTCAAGCTGAATTTTATTTTGGCAAAATATTTCGCCAAGGCATTAACCACCAATTTTGCCAACTGCTTATTATCTTTATTTATGATGTGAATATAAAATAGCAAGTGACCAAGCTAATGCAGCATTTATTTTACTAAACTCAATTCCATAAAACTTATGTAAATTTAAAATATACATGTGTTGAAGGCTACAAACTGCAGTTCTACAACTTTAAATTAATGACTATAAACTTCTCAGAATATGCAGATGACATACACGTTATTAAATTTAGGCTGCCAAACTCATGAAATGAATGATATTTAAAGCAATGAATAGTTCATGTTTTAAAAGATGGGGAGGAACTTTTACAATGCTAAAACACCATTTCCGAAACCAGATATAGATTCCTGACATTTATGGAGTCCTGGTGTAAATGCATTTGTAATGTTGCCATTATTAATTTAGTAAAATTTTCTTGGGAATCCAATATACTAGTGTTTTTGAGAAGTTAAATCATAGCCTAATGTAATGCCGTTGTGTGCTAACTCAGATGTGGCAGATAATTGATGCATAAAATGCATCAATAAAATGCATCAATTATTTTATTAGATGCATAAAATGCATCTAATAAAATGCATCTACACCACATTCATGAAATACTGTAAGCTATATTATGTCTATAGTATTAATTACCTGCTTTTCAAAGGGATTAAAGTTTAAACATTGGCCCTAATTTATAAATAGGCTTTGCAGTGATTTGTATTTTTAAGAAGGCTTACAAGTGACTTGTGCTACTGTTTCCCAAACTTTATATAGCTGGGGACTATTTTTTTTTTTTTTTTTTTTCAGTACCTTCTTTGCAGTTCAAAAATATAAATGCATAAAAAAATAACAACAAAAAAATAAATCTTCACTCTTTAATTTAATCTTATAACAATAAGTCATTATGTGTTCACTTTATTGTCATAGAGTTTTCTCTAGAAGTTTTTGCTGTACTCAACGGTTTTACTTTTGGTTGAGAAAAGACACATCAAAATAATATGTCCACTTTCCAAAAGAAATGAATAAAAATTCTTGTATCTGTCTCATAATGATAATTTGTTTGACCTCATCATTTATTTAACCTACACTTACTGAAAGCAATGATTAAATAACAATGAGCTGAAATGAGTAAGTAATAGGTTTTCAGTTGGTCATTGGCAGCTCATGGCTATAAATTTGGTAAAAATTCTATAAATTGTAATATATAATTGTAAAGTTGTATGTAATTGTAAAAATTTATAAATTGTTTTAAGTATGTTCTACTTTGCAATAAATTAATATTATTTGTTCTTATACACAAGTAAACAAACATGCGAACATGCCAGTGTAGTACAAGCAATAATGTATATTCTGTTTATACTTCAGTGCAAATACACAATTAAAAGGAGTTTACTGCTACTCATTTTGACAATAAGTATTATCATTAACTGTGTTTAGTGGTTCAGTGGGCTTGAACCAATCAATTCAAATGTGCATATTGTTCAGTTGCTTTGAACAATCAGCACAATCTACAAACAAAGCACAGTGGTATTTCCTTGCATGTACAGGAATCCAGGCATGCAGCACCACCAAAAGTCACACAGTTCAGTTGGGTTGCAAGAATGAATGCAATGTGCCAAAGAATTACTATCATTTACTGAAAGGAAACTTTTTAAACAACGACATCACATGAAATCACATGTTCCATGTTTCATAAGTGCTGCAAGGTATACAAATTAAAGTACAAAAACTGAAAACAGATTTCCAGTTTTTGAGAATATTATGCATTTAGTCTACTTTTATCAAAGGATAAATTTATCAGCCTATGTACATTTTTACAAGAAATAAGCTAAAATTGAAATCAAATTTTAAAAACAGCAAAAGTTACTAATTTTTAGTTGAAGTTAGACCAACTATTACTTCCATTGTTTGTTTACATTCTCAGGGTTTTTTTTAATGTGGTGAACACATTTTGACCACTCCTCTTCACTTATCCTATTTATTGCCTCTGTAAGAAGATTCTTAATATCTTCCATTTTAAATGTTTTTTGCTGCTACATAATTCTTGTGCAGGTAAGGCAATAATCTCTGTATTTAGCTGTGAGAAAAATCATTGCTACAAAGTGTATTAAATCTCATATTGTGAAGGAACTTCACAAGTTCTCAGTATTACACTACACACCTCATTCACCGCAAATAAAAAGCACTGCTTCACAGGGAGAAGTATATTACTTTATTCAAATAAATGCATGTAATAACACTCTTTATTTGCATTTGGGGGAAACAAATGCCAATCACTGCCTAGAATTCCAGGGATTTAACATTGAAATGAAAAGGATAAGTGACAAATTATTTGATTAAAACGACTGTAGGCATAACTTAATTTTAGAAGCTATATACAGTTTTCTTAGGAATGTGGGTAGTTTAAATCATTGATAGGCAATCAGATCCCCAGATATTATCTTTAGCCAAGACATAAACAAAGTATACTGCGCAATGTGGTAACATAGCAGATGTGGAGGAACATCTGGGATGACTGTAGTTAGGAACTGTCAGCAAGGATTCTTCTTCTCTATGCTTTATCTTTGATGAAGAGTGGACAAGGAGAAATCTGAATTGTGAAATTGTTGCTGAAGATGTAGGAGAGCTTATATGGATGTGACGAATTTCTTGTAATAATCACCCTGTATACTGACATCAAAATTGCACTGACGATTGTTAACTGTTATGCTGGTTTTTCTTCTGCATTTAAGTAGCTATTAAGTTGTAAATTCTTCTGATAGTGGTGACTATATAGAGGAAAACAGAATTTTTTTTTTTTGGATTGGCTGTGATTCTTGGGTAATGTACACAGCCTTGGACAGAACTAGTACACATGTTGGAAAATGAAGTCATTATGTTGCTACAAAAAATGCACAGCCCATTGTTAATTGTTGCATTAGTATATCAATTACAGTAAAATAGTTGCAGTGGAGTTCTAAACTTCTGTGGCCCTGACCATACAAAGTATAAATAGCAATTTATTTAGTAGGAGGCAATGTCATCCTTTCACAGTGTAAGCTTGATTAGGCTAATTGAAGTGCTTTTAAACCTATATCAGAGTTTAACATTATAATCAGTTAGCAGCCCATCAATGATATGATGGCAATATCATATTGTTGATGCAGAAATTCCTAAAATGCCACCTGTTTTTCACAATTTAAACCACGGTAGAATTCAGCAGTAAAAAATGGCACAAAACAAGGCTCGGCTTTTGGAATGGCGCAAAACAAGGTTCATTCATAGAAGCATGCGATGCAAGAAATATTAAATTACATCATAGAAGCATACGATGCAAGAAAGCAAGCTTATGCAGCTTTAGCAAAAAAAAAACCTCCCATTTCATCCCTCCATTTGTTCCAGATGCCTGTCCAGCTCAGCCTTAAATTTATTTAGGCTATCAACTTCCACAACAAAGGATGGAAGTGCCGCCAATCAACTACCTGCTGGCTAAAGGCAACTTTCCGCTCATCTATTCTACAATTGTCTTTCCTCAATTTGAATCATTGCCCCCTTAGGTTCTTAATCTGAGCAAGATGAGAATCCCATCAGCATTCAGCTTGCTCAACCCATTCAAGGCCTTATACACCTCAATCAGTTCACCTTCCAGATGCTGCAGTATGCAGAACTTAAGCCTTTCTTGGTAAGAGCACCCCCTTTGTTATCCCTCACCAATCTTGTTGCCCTTCTTTGTACTCGTTCTACCAACTCTACATCCTTCCTAACTGAAAAATTAGGCCTCCAGACCTGTACACAGTACTCTTAAATGTGGCCTGACCCTTGCCTTGTACAATGGGATAATCACCTCCCTGTCCCTGCTAGCAAAATTCCTATATATCATTGACAAGACTCCATGACCTGCCCTGGCAGCCCGTCTGCACTGCTCAGCAAACTTCATATCTGACTGCACAATTACCCCAAGGTCTTTTTCACTTTCCACTTCCCTAAGTGTAGTACCACACAGTTGGTACGTTTTTCTTGGGTTATTGCTACCCATATTCAGTACTTTGCATTTGTCAATGTTAAACTTCAGTTGCCACTTCTCAGCCCATTTGCCCAACTTATCTAGATCTACATAAATGAAAAAGAGCCTGTGTACTAGATTCCGTGACTAAAAGAAAATAACAATACAGTATACATCCAGTAACAAATTTTAATGAATAAAAATGGAGCTTTCAGGATAAACGGACCCTTTCTTCAGCATTATAACGTATACAAATTCTAACAGAATATGGACGTTAGAGATAAAAATTTAACAGATACAAGAGTTGTGCGTGCTCTAGTACGTACATGGCCGTGTGATTGAACGTTCATATACTAGATTGGCGTTTATTGTTGGTACATGGACGTGTGTGGGTTTGCTGCCAGCATTTGTCGAGCTTCAAGATAGGGTGTAATCTCATCGCTTGCAGCAATTCAAGGTTCGTGAATTGCATTATATGTTTAATGATTCTAGCCAAAGGCGGTGGTGCAAGTGCCAAGATTAGTCGATCACTTCGTAATCGCATTTAGGGTTAAGGTCATGATGGGTCGACCAGAAATGTTCCCTCGATTGTGGAGTGGTCAGTGTCACCAAGGCAAATCAATCTGTCATGCTCTGCAAGGCAGTCTTGAAGGTGTCTCGAGCTGTCTCGTCAAGACTGTCTTGCAAAGCATGACAGATTGATTTGTTTGGTGACACTTACCACTCTGCAATCGCACACCATTTCTGGTCGACTCACCATGACCTTAACCCTAAACGCAATTACGAAGTGATCGATCAACCCTGGCACTTCTGCCACCGCCTTTGGCTAGAATTGTTAAACATATCATGCAATTCAAGAACCTTTAATCGCTGCAAGGGCACGAGACTACACCCTATCTTGGAATCAACTGTCTTGAAGCTCGACAAATACTGGCAGCAAACCCACACACACCTGTATACCAACAATGAACGCCAATCTAGTATATGAATGTTCAATCACGCAGCCATGTACGCACCAGAGCACGCACAATTCTTCTATGTTAAATTTTTATCTCTAATGTCCATATTTTGTTAGAATCTGTATACGTTATAATGCTGAAGAAAGAGTCCATTTACCCTGAAAGCTCCATTTTTAGTCATTAAAATTTGTCACTGGATGTATACTGTATTATTATTTTCTTTTATCTAGATCCAATTGGAGTAGCATACTGTCTTTACTGTCGTTAACAAGTCTGATATATTCTTATCAGTATCTTGGATGAATACACAAAGAAACAATAGGCCCAGCACTGAACCCTGGTAAACTCCACTAATGACATTCGTCCATGAAGAGCAGTGTCTATTGATTACTACTCTCTGTCATCTCCCACTCAACCATTCCTTTATCCATTGTAGCAACTTACCCTTAATGCCATACTGCTCCAATTTGTAAAGCAGTCTTTCATGTGCAACAGTATCAAATGCTTTACTGAAATCCTAGTACGTGTATATGTTATCAAAATTATTTTTTGCATCCAGTTCCTTTGTAACCACATAGTATCCAATCAAATTGGTCAAACAAGACCTCCCTTTAACAAACTCATGCTGTGTCTTAAGTGTTACTGCAGTCTTGTCTAGATGATTCTGCAATGCTTCTTTAACCAGTAACTCCATTATTTTCCCTGGAAAACAAGTTAAACTAACAGGTCTATAGTTACTTGTGTAACCTTTTGAAGCCCCTCTCTTTGAATTGGTGATACATTTGCACACATCCAGTCCATGGGGACCTCTCCTGAGTCCAAGGAAGCTCTCATAATTATGGCTAGGGGTTTGCTTACTTCCTTTGCTGCCTCCTTTAATATAACTGGATAGATCCCGTCCACCCCAGATGCCTTCCCTATATTTAACTTCATCAATTCCTCCTCCACTTTGTCCTCAGTTATTACAAAATCACGTATCTCCCTGTTAGAGTTTGATAAACTTCTGGCATTCCTCTCCTTGAATAACTCCTTATGTGTGAATGTAGATGCAAAATACTCATTCAGTTTATCAGCTACCTGAGCATGATCATCAATAGTCAATCCATCTATGTTAAGTGGTCCAATCTGATTCATCCCTTTTTTTCTAGAGTTGACGTAAGTAAAGAACTCTTTGTTGTTTTTCTTTGCATCCTTTGCCAAAGATTTCTCATAATCTGCCTTTGCCTGCCTAACCTCCTTTGTGACTTGATTACATACTAGCTTATATCTGCCATAGGCTTCTGTGTCGCCTGATAATTTATATGCATCCCATACATTTTTATTCTCTGCCACAAGCCTCATTAATTGATCTGACATCCATTAAGCCTAAACCATGAATAGTATTTCTTAGTTGGAATGAAAAGTGTAGTAGCCTCCAAGATTAAGTCTTTGAAGGTTTCCAGTATAGAATTAAACGTTGGTAACATCATCAGTTGATCCCTAATGAGCAGCATGTGATATCCAACTACAAATAATATAATAGCCTTTAAACATACATGTTTATAACTTTTTATACATGATAATTGGTTTCTATAACCAACTTTCTTGTCATATTCTCTCCTTAAAATGCTTAACTTTCCATTGTAATTATAAATATCAGAGCATAACTTTAACATGGCCTTAACCATAATATCAGAGCATAGCTTATAAATTTAGTATTGGCACAAGGAAGCAAGCTTATATCAGCAAAATTCAGCAAGCTTATATCAGCAAAAAAAACACACACTCTCTCTCTCTCTCTCTCTCTCTCTCTCTCTCTCTCTCTCTCACTCATTCACTTCATTTCCCCATTCCTTTTAATGAGTTGTCCAGTCCTTTAAATTTATTAAAACTACTCAATTTCACAGTCCAACTGTATCTAATCAAAGTTTTAAGTCCTTTGAAGGGTTAAATAAACCGTGCTGAGGGCATTGTTATTCTTGTCATGTGATGTAAATGAGGAATATAAATTTAAATTGAAAGAGGCTAATTGTAGAATAAATGTCTGAATTTTTTTCTTTAGCTGAAGAGTGAATGAATCTTGGAATAAACTCACACCTACCACGTACTGTTGTCAATATAAATGAAATATCAATGTGGAGATTTTATATATATTCATGGAAAGATCAGACAAATACATGAAAGAAATGGATAAATGAAGCAAGGGACATTGACATTGGTTATCCTATGTGTGTGTGTGCCTCATGCTTCATGAGCTTGCTTCCTTGAATCATTTAAGTGCAATGTTACTCAGAATAAGCTCTGTCAACAAGTTGGAAAATGAGTCAATTTTATAGAGTGAAGTGAACTCAGTGTTAAGTTTTCAGCTGCTAGTTGTTAACTGATTGACAGCTGGGTGTAATAGACCAAGATCACATGTTAAAGTGATTGATTGACCAGGTGATTCAGACTTTGTGTGTGTGTGTGTGTGTGTGTGTGTGTGTGTGTGTGTGTGTGTGTGTGTGTGTGTGTGTGTGTGTGTGTGTGTGTGTGTGTGCGCAAAAAGTGAAAGTGTGAAGTTAGGTAGCAGCCTTGGGTAAAGGTAAATGTTACTCAAGCACCTTCAAGAATGCATTTATAGAACCCTGCAAATTCTTGGTAAAATAGTGCAGTAAATCTTAAAAGAAGTGATCAACAAAAAACAATTATGCTGAAGCTAATACCTTAAGAGTAAGAGATCTGCAGATTTAATTAACAGGTACAGGTCAATGTTGAAAAAAAGTCATGAGCTAGGGTTTTTGATTGAATTTGAAAGTGTCTGCAATTCTTCCCAGGCACGATAGGAGGGAGTATGTGATGAGAGCCTTTTCAATCAGTTCGACCCTGTATAGATTGTGCAATGCTCATGGGGTAGAATTTTTTTCATCATGGTCTGTGCTTGCTAACAGGAGAGACTGCTTCTACAGGAATGGGATACACTTAAATAGAAAGGGTGCAAGAATATTTGCTGATGATATCAAGGCAGTGTTAAGTGGGTTGGAAAACTGTGCTAGCTTGCGGTGATTCACGGACTAAAAGATTAACAGTAGCCGCAGGCGGAGCCAAAAACGATTCTTGCACTGCTTCTACCGTAATGAGCAACAGCCCAGCAAGCAAGTTGCTGGGGATTTCAAGAGCTGCTGGGAGTCATGGTGGAACAAGTGAATACCTGGGCTGTGTTAGGGTAACTAAGAGTAAGACCACGTGCATGCATACTTGTGTGTACACCAATGCTGGAAGTATAGTAAATAAATTTGATGAATTTGAGGTGCTGATCAAGGCATCAAAGGCCGATATTGTAGGGATATCAGAGACGTGGTGTCACACAGATATAAACAGTGCAGAACTGGAATTTGGGGAGTACAGTATGTACAGAAAGGATAGACAGGGTAGGAAGGGAGGAGGGGTTATGCTGTTAGTTAAGAAACGCATAAAATCTAAGGAAGTGCATCCAGTTGACATGGGTGGACAGTGCAATGTTGAGTCAGTTTGGTGTGACATAAACACTGGAAAAGTAAAAATGAGAATAGGAAGGTGTTATAGGCTTAATGACTCTGATGAGTACAACGAACAATTGTGCAGAGAAATAGTGGGCCAGTAAATCAGCATGACTTGTAATGGGGGATTTTTCGGGGTTGGTCACTCGCACACTAGCAAGACTTACATGTGGATTTATTGGAGGATTGTTTTCTACAGCAACATGTTTGAGTGGCAACCAGAGGGAGTAATACTCTTGATCTGATTATCAGCAGTGATGACTCGTGCATTAGGAATTTGCAGATAAAGGAACCACTAGGTGACAGTGATTACAGTCTATTGATGTGGAATTTACTTAAAGATGTAACTACCGTTGAAGGGTAAAGGAAAGGGTTTTTGTAAAGGTTTGTTTTTTCGGTTTGTTTTCTTATCTGCCACGAGCCTCATTAATTGATCTGACATCCATTTAGGCCTAAACCATGAATAGAATTTCTTAGTTGGAATGAAAAGTGTAGTAGCCTCCAAGATTAAGTCCCTGAAGGCTTCCCATATAGAATTGGAAGCTTATTGGAGGCTTGAAGTGGTGGAACCCATGTTTAGTCTCCAGAGCTAAGTTCCAATCAACCCTTCCCCATCTCTTCCATCATGCAGTATGACTGATGACTTTTGAGGTTATGATGAACATCATGGCGAGATCCAGTCTTCCTTACATTTCGAGGGTACAGCTCTGAAACTATGTTCGCAGGCCGGCCGCTAGTTAGTACACCGGACCAAACCTATTGGCAAACCCAGTGGTCTCGGGCAGTTTTGAATTCTATACAGTGGGATCAACTGATGATATTAAAAACAGTGAATTCTAAATGGAAGGCCTTTGGGGAATTAATCTTGGAAGCTACTATTCAAGAAGTACTGTTCAAGATTTAGGTCTAAATGGATGTAGTAGTAGTAGTGGCATGTGATGCAAGAAAGCATGTGTATGAGCTTATGCAGCATCAGCCAAAAAAAATCACACCATTCCCTCCAAATGCCTGTCCAGTTCCTCCTTAAATTTATTCAACCTATCAACTTCCACAACAGATGGAAGTTTGTTCCAGCAATTAACCTTGTTCCATCTTTTGCCAATTTTACCCGGAAGTTGCTACAATGGATAAAAGGATGGTTAAGTGGGAAAAGACAGAGGGTGGTAATCAATGGGTGCTGCTCTTCGTGGACTGATGTTATTAGTGGAGTCCCACTAATAACATTAGTGGGAAGGATTTGCATTAGTCAGATGAACTAATGTGGCTCATGGCAGAGAAGAAAAATGCGTGGGATGCATATAAATTAGTAGGTGACACAGAAGCCTATGGCAGATATAAGCTAGTCTGTAATCAAGTCACAAAGGAGGTTAGGCAAGAAAAGGCTGATTACGAGAAATCCTTGGCAAAGGATGCAAAGGAAAACAACAAGGACTTCTTTACTTATGTAAACTCTAGCAGGAAGGAGACGAATCAGATTGGTCCACTTGATGTTGGTGGTTCGACAGTTGATGATCATGCTCAGGTAGCTGACAAACTGAATGAGTGTTTTGCATCTACATTCACACATGAGGAATTCTGTAAGGAAGGGAGGACAGAAGTTTAATAAACTCACAGGGAGCTAAACCCCAGGGGCTCACATCTGGTGAGTACGGGCTTGGCACGCCCAGGATCCTGAGCTGGATATCATCATTCTTCTCTCTTTTGATAATTTCCTCCTCCTTTTAGCTTTCTCTCAGGGTACTCAATTTATTTTTGGCTGGTGTAGAATAAGCCTCAGGCTTCCTTTCATCATATGGCTAGTAATAATAATAATAAATGATTTTTTAATAACAGAGAGCAAAGTGGAGAAGAAATTGTCGAAGTTAAACATAAAAAAGGCACCTGGAAGATATTAACTTCTGTTCCAAAAAAAATAATGGAGTCACTGGTTAAAGAATTGATGCAGGATCACCTAGACAAGACTACAGTAATAGTTCAGATGCAGCATGGATTTGTTAAGGGGAAGTCTTGTCTGACCAATTTGATTGGCTAATAAAATGTGGTCACAATCGAACTTGTGGAGGACCATTGTGTGGTCACAATGTTTCTTGAGGTTGTCACAGACATTCTCTCAGATATGCCAGACAAGCTGTACTTGCTAGCTGGGAGTCTAAAACGCTAATGGAACTTATATTCGTTTTACATTCAATTCAAATGGACCCAATTTTGGCGAAGTCCGGACGGTCTGTGACAGCCAAATCCTCTGCTTGCAACTTCATGATGGTGGGACTTGTTAGTAATCCTAGGTATAACCCCCATGCACATGCACACTGTGGGTGACCACCCAGGTGTGAACCAACTTAAGCAGGGGTTGAGGTGTGGCACCCACACCACACCACATGGAGGAATGCTACCCCTCTGTGTTACCAGGTAATACTAGGTGGTAGACGACTCTCATCAGCCAGTGCAATACCACCACTTTGCTTATTGGAGGCTTGAAGTGGTGGAACCCAAGTTCCGGTCAACCCTTCCCCATCTCTTCCATCACGCAGTATGACTGATGACTTTTGAGTTTATGATGAACATCGTGGCGAGATCCAATCTTCCTTACATTTCGAGGGTACAGCTCTGAAGTGGTGTTCGCATGCTGGCCGCTAGTTAGTACACCGGACCAAACCTATTGGTAAATCTTTAGGAGGCTTCCGGATCATCTAGTATATAATCTGGCTACCTCTACTCTGCCAGATAGTGACTGGAGGAAGTCCGAGTAGTGTGTATGCAGGAGGAGCATTGTCGAGGCCATGTTATGTCAAGGATCTGGGTATATTCTTACCATGTGTACGCCATATCCAAAAATTTCATTATTTCATACAGCATATCTCCCCCCCTGTTTTTCTTACTATTGAATACACCATGAATTGTCAAACTAATAGAGTAAGCTTATCTGTGAAAATATCTAAACCTCCCAAACACTTCTTAGTTCATTTCACAAATATATGTGGTCTCAGTTCTAATCTCAACGATGCCCATTTCCATTTGCAGTCTGCCAAACGCAATGTACTTTTTCTGACAGAATCTCAGTTATCGTTGATTCAAATACTGCTCATCTCAGTTGCCCAGATTATTCGCTGTATGATTCCTTTCACCCCAAAGATGGCATTTGTGCCTATGTCCATTCCGATATTCCCTGTCAAAGACTTGGTAATTTGGAATCTTCTTTGGCTTAAAATCTCTCTCTCTACCTCATTGTGTCAAATTCATCTGTTGTCTCTACTGTTCTCCCAACTCCACTAATCACTTGGAGCTCTTTGACTTCCTCTCTTTGCAACTTGACTTTCTCCAGTCCAACTTTCCTATTAGTGAGGTAATTTTCCTTGGTGTTAATGTTCACAACTCCAGCTGGCTTCCGTTTTCTAGTCATACAAACCCAGCTGGTCGAGATGCTGAGTCATTTGCAATTACTAATGACCTTGCACAGATTGTTCATTTAAGTACAAGAATTCCGGACAATCCTAACCATACAGCCAAAACGCTTGATCTTTTTCTCACAAACAACCGTTCTAAGTGCACAGTCGAAGTGAGTGGTCCTTTAGACACCTCAGATCACAACTTGGTGATTGTCTCTTCTCCAATGGAGCCTTTATCTCATGGCTATTCCCAATCTTGTATTGTTTGGCATTACAAGAATGCAAAAAGGGATGATCTGCGAGATTTCTTTTCCTTGGTCGAATTACTCTTTCAAAACTTCTGATGTCACTGTTTGCTCAGATCATGTCAGTGAAATTATTCTTGTAGGAATGGAATCCTTTATTTCACACTCCACTTTAAAATATCGTCCCTTATCTAAACCTTGGTTTTCCAATAAATGTGCTAAGGCTGTTCAAGAGAAGAACGTTGCATATCGTAATTGACGTGTTTCCAATTCTTCAGTTTCATTATCTGCCTACACTAAAACTCGCAACAATTGTAAAGCAATTATTAATCAGTCCAAACTAGATTTTGAACAGGCTAAGAGTAGAAAACTTGCTTCTTGCCCTAATGGTAGCCAAGCATTCTGGTCTCTTGTCAAAGCTATTGGTCGCAACTTTTACCCATCTCTGTCAAAACCAGATGGTTGTCACTTAAGCCAAGGATAAAGCTGACTTGCCAGCATTCCATTTTTCTTCCAACTCATGTATTAATGATCTTGGTAAAACACTTTCCACCATTCCCAACACGCTCCATTCAATGCCTCCTGTGGTCTTTCATCAAAAGGATGTCAGAAGGATTATGACGAATCTTGATGCTAAGAAAGCTCCAGGTCCCGATGATATTTCTCCACTTGTTCTCAAAACCTGTGCTCCTGAACTTACTCTTGTTCTTTGCTGCCTTTTTTCACTTTCTTATATTCCAAAGGAGTTTTTCCTTTTGCTTGGAAATTTGCTCATATCCAGCCAGTTCCTAAAAAGGGTGACAAAACCCTCCCTTCCAATTATTGTCCCATTGCAATTACTTCTACTCTTTCTAAAGTAATGGAGAAATCATTTAACCAACAACTCTTAAACTATCTAGAAACCTTCCGTCTGATCAACGATCTCAAGTATGGATTCCATTGGTGTCGATCCACTGGTGATATTCTGGCTTATGTTACCCATTTATGGACAAATTCAATGGAAAAGTTTGGTGAAACACAAGCAGTTGCTCTTGATATCTCAAAGGCTTTTGATCGTTTTTGGCATAAGTCTTCTAAACAAGCTTTCATCTTATGGTTTGCCAACTGTTTTTTGTAATTGGTTATCCAGTTTTCTCTCTGATTGCTCACTGAGGGTGATGGTAGATGGCTCTCTGTCTTCTAACTTCTCCACTAATGCTGGTGTCCCCCCAAGGTTCAGTTCTTTCCCCCACTCTTTTCCTCTTGTATATTAATGAGCTTCTTCCATTGACTGGAAATCCTATCCATAGTTTTGCCGATGATAGCACATTGCATTCCACTTTCCATTTTGAGAAATCTTGCCTTGCTCAATCAGCTTCAACTTCTTGAATATCCTCTACCAATTCCTTAAAAGCCTATCTGCAGGTAATTCTCCAGTAGGGTAAAAACAACTTAGTTGATTTCTATCCTTCTAAAACTCGGTCTTGTCTTATATCTTGCAAAAAGGATTCTTCTGCTCCTATGCTCATCTTTGGTGACACTCCGATTTCTAGGCAAAATGATACATCTCTTTTGGGGATTACCCTGACTTCTTATCTCTCTTGGCACAAGCACATTACAAATATTGCTTCCTCTGCATCTAAAAAATTGGTTTTCTCTTTTGCTCTCAACATTACTTTTCTTCCAAGCAGCTGTTCACTCTGTACAAATTGCAAATCCACCGTACCATGGAATATTGTTCCCACATCTGGGGTGGTGCCCCCAAAACCTCTCTCAGGCATCAAATTCCATTCAGAAGAGGGCAGTTATGTTAATTAATGACTCCTCTCTAACAGAGTCTCTCCACTTGCTGTCTCATAGATGTACTGTTTCTGCTGCATGCTGGCGTCTCCGTAGCCAGGTGGGCAGGAGCAGCAGTACGTAGCACACGCTTCTTGATTAGAACGTGGTTTGAGCCTGTGACCACCAAATATGGAGGATGTGGAAAGTTCAGGGAATGACCACTGCATATCCCCAGAGCAATATGGCCTTAGTTGCTAATGCTCCTAAAAACTAAAATAACAAAAAATAACAACAAAGAACCAACTTTTCATCTTCCTCGTTTATTCACTCAACTGCCGTTTTCTGGAACAACCTTCATATGTATTTCCTGAAAATTACAGTCTACAAAAGTTCAAGTCTAATGTCAACAAATATCTTCTTTTGTCTTCTCAACCACCAACCCAAGCACGGTACTAAGTACTGTAGTTTCTAATACCTCTCATGTTTGAGGTTTTCATTAAAAAAAAAAGAACTGGATGCAAAAAATAATTTTGATATCATATACTTGGATTTCAGGAAAGCTTTTGATACTGTTGCACATAGAAGACTGATGTACAAATTGGAGCGGTATGGCATTAAGGGCAAGTTGCTGCAATGGATAAAAGGATTGTTGAGGGGGAGACGGCAGAGAATAGTAATAAATGGACATTGCTCTACGTGAACTAATGTTATTAGTGAAGTCCCCCAAGGTTCAGTGCTGGGCCCATTGTTGTTTTGTGTATTTTTTAATGATATCAACGAAGGTATTTCAGGCTTAATGTCCAAGTTTTCAGATGATAAAAGGTTGGCAGGGTTGCTAATGATAGTAAAGACACTGTGCTACTGCAACAGGATCTAGAAAAGTTAGGTGGATGGATGAGAAGTGGCAACTGAAGTTTAATATTGACAAATGCAAAGTACTCCATATGGGTAGCTGTAACCCAAGAGAAACCTACCAATTGGGTTGTACTATACTCAGGGAGGTGGAGAATGAAAAAGACCTGGGGGTAATTGTGCAGTCGGATATGAAGTTCTCTGAGCATTGCAGATGAGCTGCGAGAGCAGGTAATGGAGTTTTGTCAATGATATACAGGAATTTTGCTAGCAGGGATAAGAAGGTGATTATCCCCTTGTATAAGGCAATGGTCAGGCCACAACTTGAGTACTGCATACAGGTCTGGAGGCCTCATTTTAGGAAGGATTAGAGTTACAAGAACAAGTACAGAGAAGGGCAACGATTGGTGAGAGGAACAAAGGGGTTGTCTTACCAGGAGAGGCTTAAGTTCTGCAAGTTGCAGCATCTGGAGACTAGGCACCTGCGAGGTGATCTGATTGAGGTGTACAAGGCTTTGAATGGTTTGAGCAGGCTCAATGCTGATGGGATACTTCCGCTTGCTCAGATTAGGAATCCAAGGGGGCATAGATTCAAATTGAGGAAAGACAGTTGTAGATGTGCGGAAGTTTGCCTTTAGCCAGCGGGTAGTTGATTGCTGGAACAGACTTCCATCTGTTGTTGTGGAAGTTGATAGCTTAAATAAATTTGAGGCTGATCTAGACAAACATTTGGCGTGACCGGATGGGTGAAATGGGAAGGGTTTTTTTGTTTTTTTTTTTGACTGATGCTCTGTAAGCTTGTTTTGTTGCATCATATGCCTTAGCTAATGCTAAAATATGGGAGGCTATTCTAAAAAGTCCACAAAAGGCTATGTAGAAATTTTTATTGACTAAGCATTTCAATTATTCCTTAAGAAGAATCTTAAAAATTCACTGGATTCAAATCCTTTTACAAAAAGCCACATGGAATTTATAGAAACTATGACATCCTTTAAAGTTGTTTAAATCTGTTTTTCTAGTGTTTGGTCCTTGGCACACCTTTCCAGTATCAGAAACACTAGCTTTTGTGGCCTCATGCAAAAAACTGCCTCAGGGGCTCACATCTGGTGAGTATGGGCTTGGCACATCCAGGGTCTTCAGCTGGATATCATCTTTCTTCTTTGGTCCTTAGCTGGCGGCTGGAGGAGGTGGTTGGCCACGCAACCAGTACGCTGCTGTAGGTGCCGCAGGGTTTCGGACTTGCTCGGCCCCGAGTGCCAAGCGATTTTAGTGACAACAGCGCCTTTCCAGAGTGATTATCTAGTATGTTTAACTGTAAATACGTTTCTCCTGAGTTTCGAAAGTCCGATAACTCCTGAAAATTATAATTAAATAGATATATTCAAATATTATAACCTAGAAAGGAAAGCCACCTTTCTTTAATCCCTCTTTTACTTTTAGTTAATACTAACCCTTTTCTTCGCTTGGGTCACTAGGTGGCACCGCTTTTGCCTCCAAGTGGCGGGGCTGGTAACCTGGGAGAAAAAGACAATCTCCCGAGGCCAAAAAGAGCATATCATGAGTTAGTCAAACTCAGACTTATCTGGACTGCCAGATGCAACCCAGATATCAAAAAAGAAAGATAGTTCCACAGCAGGAACTGCAAAGCGCCAAAAAACTGAGCCAGAGACCTATCCAATTCCAATCTATCTGATCATTCATTCAACTGGTGAGAATGCAGTTGGCAGACTTTCTCTATTTAGAGTTCAAAAGGAATTGGAAAGTAGAGCAGGATCTCCGAAATCCGTAAAAAGACTCAGATCAGGAGATATTCTCATTGAGACATCTAATGCCAAACATTCTGAGCGACTTCTGAAAACTAATTTCTTTTCAGGACTCCCAGTAACTGTAATGCCCAACAGATCACTGAACACCTCTAAAGGAGTGATCTCAGACTGGGACTTACTAGATGTATCTGAAGAAGAAATGCTAGAGGAACTGAAAGAACAAGGAGTTATTCATGTCAAGAGAATCACCACCAGAAAAGATGGCAATCTGATCCTTACTCGCAATCTGATCTTGACCTTTAATAAACCGAATCGTCCATCATCCATTAAGGCCGGATATCTGGTATGTAATGTCAGACCATATGTCCCAAACCCGCTACGGTGTTTCCGATGTCAGAAGTATGGACATTCCCAGACAGCTTACCGGGGAACCCCTACTTGCGCAAAGTGTGGTTCAGTTGAACACGATTGCGAAAACTGTAATGCTCCTCAATCAGTATGTCCAAACTACAAAAAAAGATCATCCTGCTTATGCTAGAACATGTGAGTGCTGGAAAAGTGAGAAACTTATCCAGAAATATAAAACAGAGCATAATGTTTCTTACCAAGAAGCAAAAAGAATCATCTCACCACCAACTCATGCAAACAGACCTACGTATGCCCAAGCCACCAAAAAATTTCAATCAACTGCATCGCAAACTGAACTAACAGTACCCCCAAAAGAGTCTTTCTCGAATTACGTAAAATCTTTGTACAGTGCAACTCAAACCCAAGCAGTCGCACCAATTTCCATACTACAAGAAAATCTACACACTCCAGATCAAGGACCCAAAGAAAAACATATCCTAACTTCTAGTCACCAACAACAAATGGACACTAAAGAAAAATCAGCAGATGACCCTGTCCTTCAAATTTTTGTTGAAGAAGACATGGACACCGAAAGGCCTTCCTTCCCAAAAAAAGATAAAAACAAAAGTGAAAAACAGAAAACCTCAGCAACCCAAAAACGCTCAGAAAGTCTGAAAAGAGATAAATAATGAACAGAATAATAGAGTGGAATTGTCGTGGATTCCGTGCCAGTATCGATGACCTATACGATCTTTCCTGTAAATACTCACCAATATGTCTCTGCCTTCAAGAGATGTATTTAAAACCCCAAAATACCCCAAAAGATGTATTTAAAACCCCAAGATAAGGCGACAACTCAGCGTTGTTATGGGCCTATATGAGAGCTTGAAGGATAGGGTGGATGCCCTCGAAGGATTACAAGTGAGGGGCCCATCAAGCTCTCAGCTGCCCACACCAATGCCAGAGCTGGCACTTGGTCATCGCGGAACACAGCGGCAACCCCCAAGGCAGAATGCGCTGGTCCCAAAGGAACTAGTAGTTGTTGGTGACTCTATTGTCAGGGAAACGGGAAACATGCTTTGTAAAAAGGATAGGTGGAATAGGACCAGGGTATGTCTGCCAGGGGCAAAAGTTGATGACGTTGTAGAGCGGATATCATCTTTTAAGGGCACAAAAGGTGATATAGTTGTACACGTTGGCACTAATGACATTAAGAGTAGGAGACCGGCGGAATTACTTGACAAGTACAGGTCACTGATGAAAAAAAGCCGTGAATTAGGGTTGAAATTGAAAGTGTCTGCAATTTTGCCCAGACACGATAGGAGGGAGTATATGATGAGAGCCCTGTCAATCAATTCGGCCCTGGAAAGATTGTGCAGGGCTCAAGGGGTAGAATTTTTTTCAGCCTGGTCTGTACTTGTTAACAGGAGAGACTGCTTCTACAGGGATGGGATACACTTAAATAGAAAGGGTGCAAGAATGTTTGCTGATGCTATCGAGGCAATGTTAGGTGGGTCGGAAAACTGCTAGATTGGGGGGATACAAGGACTAATAGATTAACAGTAGCCACTGGCAGAGGTGAAAGTGATTCTTGCACTGCTTCTATTGGAATGAGCCGCAGCCTGGAAAATAAGATGCAGGATATTTCAGAGACTGCTGGGAATCATTGGGGTACAAGTAAACACATGGGTTGTGTTAGGGTAGCTAAGAAAAAGAACAGGTGCATGTATACTTGTGTGTACACCAATGCTAGGAGTTTAGTAAATAAATTTGATGAATTTGAGGTATTGCTCAAAACATCAAAGGCAGATATTGTGGGGATTTCAGAGACGTGGTGTCACACAGATATAAGAAATGCAGAACTGGAATTTGGGGAGTACAATGTCTACAGAAAGGATAGACAGGATAGGAAGGGAGGAGGGGTTATGCTATTAGTTAAAAAACACATAAAATCCAAGGAAGTGAAGCCAGTCGACATCGCTGGACAGTGCAGTGTCGAGTCAGTTTGGTGTGACATAAGCATTGGGAGATCAAAATTGAGAGTAGGAGTGTGCTATAGGCCTAATGACTCTGATGAGTATAATAAGAAACTGTTCGGAGAAATAGAGTGGGCCAGTAAATCAGAGAGTCTTATAATGGGGGATTTTAATTTCCCAGATATTGACTGGAATTTGGGGGCTGGTCACTCACACAGTAGCAAGGCTTTTGTGGATTTATTGGATGATTGTTTTCTACATCAGCATGTTCGGGAGGCAACTAGAGGGAGTAATACTCTTGATTTGATTATCAGTAGTGATTCTTCATGCATTAAGAATCTGCAGATAAATGAACCACTTGGTGGCAGTGATCACAGTGTGCTGAAGTGGGAGTTACTCAAAGAGGTAACTACCATTAGGGGTAAAGGGAAGGGGTATTGCTTTCGTAAAGGCGACTACAATGGACTGAGACAGTATTTAAATTCTATACAGTGGGATCAACTGATGATATTGCCAACAGCAAATTCAAAATGGGAAGCATTCAAAGAACTTATCGTGGAAGCTACTAGGCTTTACATACCAACTAAGAAATATTGTTCAAGGTTTAGGCCTAAATGGTTGTCAGATGAACTAATGAGGCATATGGCAGAGAAGAAAAATGCATGGGATACATACAAATTAACACGTGACACGGACGCCTATGATAGATACAAGTTGATCTGTAACCAAGTTACAAAGGAGGTTAGGCAGGCGAAGGCAGATTACGAGAGATCCTTGGCAAGGGATGCGAAGAAAAACAGCAAAGAGTTCTTTACTTATGTAAACTCTAGAAGGAAGGGGATGAATCAGATTGGTCCACTTGAGATCGATGGGTCAACTGTTGATGACCCTGCTCGGGTAGCTAACAAACTAAATGAATATTTTGCATCGACATTCACACATGAGGAGTTATTCAGCGAGGGGAATGCCAGAGGTGTATTCAATTCTAGCAGTAAGCTAGAGAATCTTGTAATAACTGAGAGCAAAGTGGAGGAGAAATTGTTGAAGATAAACACAAGAAAGGCACCTGGGGTGGATGGGATCTATCCAGTTATATTAAAGGAGGCAGCAAAGGAGGTAAGCAAACCCTTAGCCATAATTATGAGAGCTTCCTTGGACTCAGGGGAGGTACCCATTGACTGGAGATGTGCAAATGTGACCCCAATTCACAAAGGGGGATCAAAGGCTGACACAAGTAATTATAGACCTGTGAGTTTAACTTCTGTTCCCGGAAAATTAATGGAGGCACTGGTGAAAGAAGCACTGCAGGATCATCTAGACAAGACTTCAGTTATAGCTAGGACACAGCATGGTTTTGTTAAGGGGAAGTCTTGCCTGACCAATTTGATTGGATACTATGATGCAGTCACAAAAGAACTGGATGCAGGGAATAACTTTGATATTATATACTTGGATCTTAGAAAGGCTTTTGATACTGTTGCACATGGAAGACTGCTGCACAAATTGGAGCAGTGTGGCATTGGAGGCAAGTTGCTGCTATGGATAAAGGGGTGGTTGAGGGGGAGAAGACAGAGAGTGGTAATCAATGGACACTGCTCATCGTGGACTAATGTTATTAGTGGAGTCCCTCAGGGTTCAGTATTGGGGCCTTTATTGTTTTCTGTATTTATAAATGATATTGATGATGGTATATCAGGCTTAATGTCCAAGTTTGCAGACGATACGAAGGTTGGCAGGGTTGTCAAGGACACTACTGACACTATGCTGCTGCAACAGGATTTGGAAAGGTTGAGCAGATGGGCTTCGAGGTGGCAAATGAAGTTTAACATTGACAAATGTAAAGTACTACATATGGGAAACAGCAACCCCAGAGCAGCGTATCAACTCTGTGGTACTACACTGACAGTGGTAGAGAATGAAAGGGACCTGGGGGTGGTGGTGCAGGCAGATATGAAGTTCTGTGAGCAGTGCAGACGAGCTGCAAGAGTAGCTCATGGTGTATTGTCAATGATATATAGGAATTTTTCTAGCAGGGATAAGGAGGTGATTATTCCCTTGTATAAGGCAATGGTCAGGCCACACCTAGAGTACTGTATACAGGCCTGGAGGCCTCATTTCAGGAAGGATGTAGAGCTGCTGGAACGAGTACAGAGAAGGGCAACTAGATTGGTGAATGGGACAAAGGGGTTCTCTTACGAAGAAAGGCTTTAGTTTTGCAAATTACAGTGTCTGGAAACTAGGCACCAGCGGGGTGATCTGATAGAGGTGTACAAAGCCTTGAATGGTTTGAGCATGCTCAATGCTGATGGGATTCTTCCTCTAGCTCAGAAAAATCACCTGAGAGGGCATAAATTCAAATTGAGGAAAGACAGATGTAGGATAGATGTGCGGAAATTTGCCTTTAGCCAGCGGGTGGTTGGTGGGTGGAACAGACTTCCATCCCTTGTCGTGGAAGTTGATAGCCTAAATAAGTTTAAGGCTCAGCTGGACAGGTATTTCGAACGA
Organism: Mastigoproctus giganteus; assembly: GCF_048544385.1. NCBI lineage: Eukaryota > Metazoa > Arthropoda > Arachnida > Uropygi > Thelyphonidae > Mastigoproctus > Mastigoproctus giganteus. Next base: position 227,807,323 of record NC_143577.1, read on the forward strand.
ACAGAGGGGTGAAGTGGAAGTGGTTATTTTTATTTATTTATGTTACTTTTTTTTTTTTTTTTTTTTTTTTTTTTGGCTGATGCTGCATAAGCTTGCTTTCTTGCATCAAATGCCTCTACTAATGCTAATGCTAATGCTAATACACCAAAACTGTCTCGTTATAACATTATTAGAAAAGACAGAACCAATCAGAATATTGCACATGGTGGTGTAGCTATTTTAACAAACCCACATATTCCTACCAAACAGGTCTTACTGAACTCCCCCCTCGAGGCAATAGCAGTCCGTGTAGCTGCTGACATCCATATGACAATCTGCCCCTTATACATCCCACCGAGCTATACCTTCCAACAAAATGATCTCAATAATCTTATAGCTCAACTCCCAACACCTTTCCTCATTCTGGGAGACTTAAATTTGCATCACACTCAATGGGTAACAAAAGCATCGATCAAAGAGGAAAACTAATTGAACAGTGTCTAGATAATAACAACCTCCTTCTTCTAAATGACAGTTCACCTACATATGTTCACCTTCCTTCAGGAACAAGTACTGCGATAGACTTGTCTATCTGTTCAGCAACCTTATACATAGCGATCATTTCCCCCTAATAATTGAATTACTTAATAAGCCCTCTCATCATCCTACTAAAATTCCACATTGGCTCACTGATAAAGCAGATTGGCAGTCCTATAAAAAATTAACTAAGCTTGATCCCGAAATAATCCAAAATTCCACAACTGATGAAGCAGTTGACTATGTCACAAAAACGATATTACATGCAGCAGAAAAAACCGTGCTGAAATCCTCTTCAAAATTACCGATTCATCCAAAAACCTGGTGGAGTGATGAATGCCTTGTGGCTAAAAAAGAGCAAAGCTTGGAATTATTTTCACCGGAGTCCAACTTCAACCAATCTCATTCAATATAAGCGCGCTAGAGCAAGAGCGAAATATGTTAGACGCTGCAATAAAAAGGCTGCTTGGATCCACTTCACTTCGACTATCAATCAAGCAACTCCTACACATAAAATTTGGAAAGCAATCAGAAAAATGAGTGGTAAATATAAAATGATACCTCTACCCATCATGAAATGGAGAGGGCAGAATGTAAATGATCCTGCTGGAATTGCCAATATACTAGGTGAAACCTTTGCAAAAACATCAGCAATAGAAAGTTATACGCCGACCTTCAGAAGATTAAAAACAAGTTTAGAAAAACAAAAGTTAAACTTCTCTTCAAAAGGAGATGAACAATACAACTTACCTTTTACTATCCACGAATTACATAGAGCCTTGTCAACATCTAGACTCAGTGCTGTAGGACCAGATAATATTCATTATTCCATGATACAGAAACTAAGTACCGAATCATTACAGTCACTTCCTCATCTATTCAATAGACTCTTCCTGGAAGACAAATTCCCTAATCACATCATGCTACAGTCCTTGCCTTTCCTAAACCAGGTAAAGACCCTACAAATCCCACTCATTATAGACCAATCGCCTTGACCAGTTGCATTTGCAAAATTCTCGAAAAGATGGTGAACCGCCGACTGATCTGGTACCTTGAAAATTTCAATCTACTACATTCTGCACAATTCGGTGTTCGACAAAACAGATCTACACTAGATATACTAGTCAGACTAGAGAATTCCATTCGGAATGCATTCCTCAGATCGGAACATCATGTGTTAGTCTGCTTTGATATCAGTAAGGCCTATGATTCCACGTGGAAGTATGGAATACTCCATGAATTATATCGCCATGGACTTCGGGGCCACCTCCCGATTTTCATACAGAATTTCCTATGCAAGTGTACATTCCAGGTTTGATTTAAAACCTCACTGTCCCAAGTATTTTCACAAGAAGAAGGAGTTCCTCAAGGCTCTGTACTCAGTGCTTCACATTTTATAATTGCAATAAACACCATTGCCGGACAAATTCCAAACACTATTGATAAAGCACTGTTTGTAGACGACCTTAGTATTTGGTGTCATGCGAAAAACATGAATAAACATGAATAGGATGTAGAGCTGCTGGAACGGGTACAGAGAAGGGCAACAAGATTAGTAAATGGAACAAAGGGTTGCTCTTACGAAGAAAGGCTTAAGTTTTGCAAATTACAGAGTCTGGAGACTAGGCACCGGCAAGGTGATCTGATAGAGGTGTATAAGGCTTTGAATGGTTTGAGCATGCTCAATGCCAATGGGATTCTTCATCTTTCTCAGAATAATCACCTCGGAGGGCATAAATTCAAATTGAGGAAGGACGGATGTCGGATAGATGTGCGGAAATTTGCCTTTGGGTGGTTGGTTGGCCAGCGGGTGGTTGGTTGGTGGAACCGACTTCCATCACTTGTTGTTGAAGTTGATAGCCTAAACAAATTTAAAGCTCAACTGGACAGGTATTTCGAACAAACGGAGGGGTGAAATGGGAGAGGGTTTTTTTTTTTTTTTTTTTTTTGGCTGATGCTGAATAAGCTTGCTTTCTTGCATCATATGCCTCTACTAATGCTAATGCTAATACTATTGAGAGACAGTTGCAAGGGGCAATAACTAAGATCTGTTCATTGGCTCAGACTAATGGATTTCAACTTTGTCCGGAAAAAACATTTTGCATCCATTTTTGCCGCCAATGCAAACTCCATCCCAATCTGGAGCTACAACTGAATCGCCAACCAATAGCAGTTCATCCCAGCATATGGTTCTTAGGAATCACTTTAGACCATAAACTCACTTTCATTGAGCATATCAAAAGACTAAGAACATCATGTCAACAAAAACTAAATATCATTCTGGTTCTCTCTGCAACTAATTGGCGAGCTGATCGCCTTACTTTATTACGGTTATATAGAGCATTAATAAGATCGAAACTTGACTATGGAGCACCAGTCTATAGTTCAGCAAGACCTAGTGCCCTTCGCTGGCTTGACCCTATCCAGCATAGTGGAATACGTGTTACTTTAGGGGCATATCGCACGTCTCCAACACATAGCTTATATGCTGAAGCACATGAACCCCCCTCTCTCAATCTGGCAACAACAACTGATACTACGTTATGCCTATAAAATTAGATCTATGCCAGAACACCCAAACTGGCCCATACTTTTCACATAACAGCACGGTGCCTCCGTAGCCAGGTGGGAAGGAGCAGCAGTGCATAGCACACGCTTCTAGATTAGACCGGGGTTCGAGCCCGTCACCACCAAATACGGAGCTTGCAGAAAGGTCAGGGAATGACCACCGCACCGGAGCAATATGGCCTTAGTTGCTAATGCTCCTAAAAAAAAAAACCAAATAACAAATAAAAATAACATCACAGCACAGCAGGTTATACCAAAACCGCCCTAATGCTAATCATCCTTTGGGTATGAGAATAAAACACCTCTTAGAAGAACTAAATTTAACCTTAGACAATGTGGCACATAGCCTCCCATCCTCTCTTGCTCCTTGGAATATCATTCCACCTTCATGTGACTTACATCTGCATGAATGGAATAAATCTACATTGCATAGAGAAAACTTCTTGCAACTATACCATGCAGTAGTGGACCAGTTTCCCAGTTTTTCCATAGTACATACTGATGGATCAAAGAATGATGTCCACGTTTGAATTGCCGCAGTTTTTCCAAACATCACATTAGCTTATCAGTTATCATGTGAGTTCAGTATATTTTCCGCCGAACTAATAGCAATTCAGGTTGCACTGAATCATATTGAGTCCTCTGATATTAACAACAGCATAATTTTCACAGATTCTTTAAGTGCACTTCAAGCACTAAAAAACACCATGAACATCACCCACCCAGTCGTGAAAAGAATAGTCAGCTCTTTACATACCTTATCAGAACTTGGAAAAACATACGCTTCTGCTGGGTCCCAGGACATATGGCAATTCCTGGAAATGAACTAGCGGACAATGCTGCCAAATTAGCTCACCTACCACCTGAGAACAAGTGGAAAGTGCCTCATCAAGACTATCGACCAATAATCCAGGAAAAATGCATGTGCCAATGGCAGTTATCATTGGAGAATCAACCTAATAATAAACTTCGAAGTATCAAGCCAAGCAAAACTTGAGCGATGGCCTTTCAGCTTTAGTTCATTCCGACATCAGGAGGTAATATTGGCTCATCTGCGAATAGGTCACACAAATATCACTCATGGTTATCTTTTAAGAGGAGCGATACCCCTCAATGTCATCACTGTATTCAACCAGAATGTGTTTCACATTCTCAATGAAACACATTCTGGTTGAATGCACAAAATATACAAGAGAACGCCAGAATCTTTGCACTTCAGCCACAACAAAAGATCCTACTCTTACCTCAACTTTTAAACAATGAAACAAATGTCTCAAGCGTATATAACTTTCTCAAGATGATTAAAGTATATCACCTCCTTTAGTTAGCTAAAAAAAAAAATTACTTTCTGGTTCCTTTTTTCCATTTTCTCTATTTGAGAAGAAATGGCATGCATAATTATCATATGTACGGCGCACTATGGTCATAGTTGCCGATGTGCCCAATAAATCCCAAAAAGAACAAGCAATCGGACTTGCTCTGTGATGTTCTTCCATGCTTTACGATCCATGGCATCAGCCCTGGCCTGATTAAGGTCGAGACGTCGGCTCTTCAGGTCATTTTCCACTTGCTTGGCCCACGTTTTCCTAGGCACGGTCCGTTGAATGCTCCATTGGGTGGGTCGTTATCTCCAAAGGAGTGTGGATAGTATTCTATTCACGCCCATTCTACATATGTGGCCAAACCATCTAAGCCTTCGATTCTGGATTTGGTTGGCGATGGTTGGTTGCTGTTGGCATCTGGCGCAGATGGTATCATTAGTGATGCGGTCGCAAAGTGAGATGCCCAGGATCTGCCACAGGCATCGCATCTCTTTCTTGGTGATACCTTCTCTCTCTCTCTCTTCCCCTCAGGGTAACTCAGGAATTTTTTTTGGCTCGTGCAACATAAGCCTCAGGCTTCCTTGCACCATACAGCTAATAATAATAATAATAAACATCTCCTTGAGATGTGTGCAGGTATTACTTTCATCCAAATTGTCAGAGAAATGCTTGTATGTATTACTCCCTCCTCCTCCTTCACTGAACCCTTAAGACCTCCTCAAGGACATTGACAAAGATCTATGCACTACCTTTATTTCAAATATATTTCATCTCCACATTTGTTCCTTCTACCTACTAGGATGGGCTCTACTAATAAAAATCCCCTCTCGAAGCCTTTCTGAGACCCTCAAGTCTTGAGTTAGTCACTAATGCTTTCAGCATAATCCTTCCTATCATGTCTGTGCAGAATTGAAGACACAAATACATTATGACTTGTGGAACTTTTCTAGCAGGTATCAGTTTGAGTGTGTGTTTAACATCATTAGGTCCCACATGGATAATAATATTCTCTCTACCCACTTTGAAAGCTGACAACCTGTTTGTAAAGTCATTAATTTAACAACAGGCCTTTTAGTCTGATTCTAGTCCATTTATCCTTGTTACAAAACATGTTGCCTTTTTCCCAGACAATAGAGCCTCTCGATAAAATATAAGTTCTTTTCAACTAGACCAGTATACACTTGACCATTCAGTACTGAACCCTGAATTGGGAGTGCATCACCCACCATGTCACTAGACACTTGAGCCCTTGACAAGGCCCCAGTTTTATGTCCCTCTAGGTTATCTACTCATTTCTTCAGTGACAGATTTATCCAGTAATATTTCTCCAAGTTTTAACTTAGGATAGGTACAACAGGGATACAGAATAGAATTATCAATTGAATTCAAATTATTATTTAGTGGCACCAGAGTTTGTTGCTTATATTTGTATGTGTATTATATGTGTACAAGTGTGTGTGTTCTCAGCCCAATTTACATTTTGTTGCAGGCTAAAAAAAACCTGGAATAATTCATGGTTCAACTCAGCTCCACCTGCTTGAGATTGACTGATTACAGCATTAATTGAAGAGGACTTTAGAAATCCTCTGGTCATCAATGGGAATTGAACCCAAACCTCTCCAAAGAAGTGGCAGATGGCAAGGTATCATGCCAACTAAGCTGCAATAGTGGATTTATCAGTTGAACTGTTTTTTTTATTGTTGTTTCCTTTGACCAAGCTTGGGTTTTGCCCTAAATCCATATCATTTCACTGTGTAGAAGCCTAATTGGCCAAGTCAGTTATGTATGTTGCTTATGATTTGTACTTGTAATTAATTTGTTTTGGATTTCACTGGGGTAGGTTGTTGTTGTTGATTTGGTTTTTAGGAGCGTTAGCAACTAAGGCCATATTGCTCCGGGGATATGCGGTGGTCATTCCCTGACCTTTCCGCATCCTCTGTATTTGGTGATCATGGGCTTGAACCCCGGTCTAAGCAAGAAGCGTGTGCTACACACTGCTGCTCCTGCCCACCTGGCTACGGAGGCGGCCTCACTGGGGTAGGTGACCAACCTGTGTTAGCTTATTAGTGATTGCAACTGCCTTAGCATTTCTGTTAGCCAGTTAGTACACGTGGAATTGATTCAAGTTACCAAAGAAAGTGACTTCATTGTAGGAAAATTGAATTTATAGATAATTCACTGAAGAAATTTGCTTTCAATATGATATATCAGGAGAATATTTTCTTCAATTAAAAATTCTTGTAAGGGCATAAAAACATGAAGAGTTTAATAAAGCTAAAAAATGTAAAACGTAAAAATGCTAAAAACTTAGCATATTAGTGATATTAGATCAGGAGTATAATTAAAAAAGATAAAGGGGGGGAAAGTAGGTAGTGATCTTTTAATTTGATTATTACAGATTAACAAGAAATACAATAATTAGAGAGAGAGAGACTTTATCACATTCATATTCAGTATCCCATTTTTCTATTCAAGTTCATAGTTGTCATGTTTTACTGTTTCCTCTCAAAGGTGAATTTTTTTTTGTCTGTCATATTTTGAACACATTAGTTCATATCAAATTAGTCTTTTCTTACATTCTATAGTAGCTACCTTTGTACTCAAAACAAGAAAGTGTACTAAGGAAAATGTGGTGGCAGTAGCAGCATGAAAGCAGCAACATAAACAGGTTATTTATAATGTGATAGCTAGTTCTTTGCTCTGGACATACTTGAATCATGATGTCATCTTAGGTAAACTTGGCTCCTGAGTGTTATGTCTTTTACCACATATGAATATTGTTATGGGCACATACTATCTTTTTAATAGTTTTGTCTTATAAATTTATGTATGAGACTTGCTCTTAATATAGTCACTCTTTCCTCTCCTCTTCCCTTCTAGTTTTGTTAGGATGGGACTTTTCTTGGCAAGCTTTAACTCACCTTATTTATAAAAGTATAGAGCAATGAATTGGGGAAAACAAAAGTTAAAGTTCAATGAGTTGTGAGAATTCTGTAAAGTCATAATTAAATTATTTCAATCTGTATCAAAAAATAAGGAAGAAGATGTGATAAATAATATAATTGCAGGAACTGCAATGGGAAGAAATTAAAAAGTTTAATTTTGAATGTCATTATATATATTTTTTAAAGTATTGTGTGTCATCAGAAAAAGGATGCATGGGAGGAAATAGGTGACAGTGGTGAGGTGAAAAGAGAACTCCCAGGAAGCTTCTGGATTAACTTTCTTCAAACTGAGAAACATTATGGAAGAACAGCATTAGTAAATAGTGGTGAGAGGAAATTAATGGCAATTTGTTTAGTCTTTTTAGCACTATTATAGCTTGCTCTTTTAAATAATTACACATTGGTCAGTTTAGGAATATTAATTGAAATAATATGCTGATATACATTATAATTTAATTATTTATATGAAATTAATAGATATTAAGATTTATTGATATCTTTTAATTGGTTTCAGATGGGTTTTATTATTAATAAAACCCATCTGAAACCAATTTTATTATTAATAATTTAATTTAAAGTAGAGGAGTATTTACCATTAATGTTTAATGGTAAATACTCCTCACAGAAATTGTTCTGTCCCTTACAGAACAATTTTTAGACTGCTGTAATTGAAGGTATTTGCTGCAGTTAGTGATTAATATAATTGATGATCTTGACTCACGTTGACTGGCAAAGTTCCAAGAGGAGGATAAATACAAAAAATATGTGTTTAGATTGTAGGTCAAGATCAGGGAAAAACTATTCAGGGACAAGATATTGTTAAGTTGGATTGATAAACAAGGCTATCGGTTGAAACTTTTCTAGAAAGTGGTGGACATAAACCATAAACTTACTTCTGGTATTGTTCTATGAATTAGTTTATAGTTAAGGATGCATTGCTTTTTATGTTGTTTTGTTCTTTATAAAGTATTTACCTTGGAGTGTATTACAAAAAATCAGGCATACATTTTGAGTTGTGGAGGATCCTATTTAAAATTGATTACCAAATTCAGTGTCTTGCCTTCCACCATCTGTACTGCTAATTTACTTATGCTTACCCATTGAGAAATTAGATTCCTATATGAGTATTACCTTTGATATAATAATCCTTTATATTATATTTTATTATTTATTTACATTTTAAGCCAAAAAATACATACATTCTTCCTTTTAACTTGGCATTAATCAGACTGGCACAGTCACTCTGTCGTTTTGTGCATTTATTCTTCTGAATAAAACCTTCCCCAAGGCATTAAAGGCATCTCATGCCATTGCTTTTTTTTTTTTTTTTTTTTTTGCATTCATAATGTACCAAATAGACACTTGGCCACTTCCACCATCATGCCATATTAAAAATGGCCTAAATTTATTTTTATTTAAAAGTCTTTAGCAAATTTTAAAGCGTTCCTGGATTAATAGCATAGTTAACTTTTGTTGATTGTCTCACATGACAATCAACAAAAAATTTTAACTTAACCTAAAATATTTTAATTTCTTCATTACCTGTTCATCTGTATTTTCTTTATCTGTTCCCATGAAAATTCTTCTTATAATCTTCATGCAAAATAACCTTTAATGACTGTATGTTTTTTTGTATTTGAGTTCAACACACCAGAGTTTAGCACAATGTCTTTAGCAGTGTTGAAACTCTGTGCTGAACATTTTTAATACTTCCAGTTACTAAACTGCATGGTGTAGTTACAGTACTTTGCTCCTTTATGAAATATCAAAACCAAAACTTTACAGGAAAACTGCTGCTCTAATTAATTGCACATATAGGTATTCCCTGTTCTCAATTACTCTAATAGCATTGCACTGTAAAATGGTTATATAAACAGCACCTCAACTGAAGTGTAACTGTAAAGTGTTGTAGCATTAAATTTCTTTTAAAATTCAAGGGTTTCAAAAATCTATTTTTAGTGCTTACAGTACTGCCATTTATATTTTTGTGTTATGGTATAATTGTTTGTTATGACATGTAATTAAATTTTCTGACAAAAGAAAAAATACTTGCAGACTGGCCAGATTAACTATGGGGGAATGAATGCACTGCTTTCTGGTTATATTAGACATGCTGGTGCTTAATAAATAGTGTTTATAGAATAAAAATGCACTGCTTAACACAAGAAGGTCACTTAATAGGTCACTGAAATTGTTTCATTACTTTGTTCCAGCCATATCTTCAGCACCTGATAGCCTTAAATACATTTGAGATTATTTAGCACCCAAGAGTGATGCCACCATAAAGATCTTATTCTGTGGATGCCACCATAACAATAATTAACTTAAGCTAATAAATTAAAGAGATTTAGACACATTTTTAAATTTAAGCAGTCGTTTAATCACTGAAATAGCAAAAAGCCAGACATTTTGCAAATTTGTGAAAAATCTGTCCTTACACAAAATTTTACCCAAAAAAGACAATCCAGATAAAAGAGGATGTATAGCAACCCTTACTATAGATCCAATACCATGAAATATCACAAGGATAAATGAAATGTGCGAGAACTATAGCATTGGGAAGCAATCTGGTGAAAGCAAATGCAATTAAAAGACCCTGGGTAAAATAATTTAGCATATAAATTAATTACCAGAAGCTGTATATACATTTTTCAGTTTTTTCTTAGTGTTTTCTCATATTTTATTCCCTTTTCAATCTAGTTTAATAATTGTGTGTGTGTGTGTGTGTGTGTGTGTGTGTGTGTGTGTGTGTGTGTGTGTGTGTGTGTGTGTGTGTGTGTGTGTGTGTGTGTGTGTGTGTGTGTAAATTCTTACATTACAATTCAAATTGTGCTTCTTTATGTGATTCATTATGATATAGGTTTTGCATATATTTTTGTATTTTGTAAGTTGACCAACTTACAGCTTTTTTTGGAACCTTTTTACATAGGAATGGATTTGTCCACAATGCCAAAGTGGATTTATAGAAGAGCTTGAGAGTAGTCCAGAAGAATCGGTCAGGTATGTGGCAGTTTTGCTCACTTTTAGTTGATGTAATTGATATGCACAAGTAATGCATTAATTGTTAATAAATATTTAATGTGGTTTTTACTTAACCTTCCTTTTACTGAAATTAACCGGGGAAATTTTTTCCTGAATAATGTAATTTTTTACACTTATTTTTAAGAGTAGACAAATTGTGCATAAAAACTTTTATTTATAAAGGTGGCTTAGTAAGATTTAATGGAAACTGTTCATTTGTTTGTCTTGTATAATTGAAAATTTCTGTATAAAGAAAGACCTGAAATCATGGAAATCTAGTATCAGAGGTAACAGACAAGAAGTTATACTTACTTGACTACGAATAGGACACACCCACCTAACTCAATTGCTCCTACTTAAGGTTACCGATCGTCCAGAATGTCAAAACTGTAATACACAGCTCACAGTTCAACATCTACTTATAGATTGTCTCTTACACAACAGACAAGCTACCTTTGGCCTGTTTTTCTACCATAAGTATACACCTCTTATATTAGCTTGACTGTTAGCATATACACCGAATGTAGCCAGAATTTTTATTTCTCTCAAATGCATTCGATATCATAACATGCTATAAATATTAAGGAAAAACCTTTCAGTAAACTCTTTTCTCTTTGTCTTTTCTCACCTGAGATTAGGTGCATTATGGCCTAGCTGCCCTTGTGCCATTAAATCCAAAGAAACAACAAACATTCATATTTTTTAAACTTCATGCACATACTTTGTGGCTGCATCCTGAGAATGAGAATAATTTTTAAAAAATTTTTCATATGGTTTTGTTTTATGGTGTGTGGGGCTTCCTTTAAAAATATTTTTCAAGAATGTATTGTATCACCATCCTGATGACAATGACAACCATAACTGTGTAGTAGGACTCATCCCCCATTCCTTGTAATAGTTTGTCGTGAAATCCACACAATTGTTTTAAAATAGTATCTTCTCTAAATTCAAAATCTGATTATAAGTTCATTATAAATTTGTTTGGGGTTTACTGTGCGAGTATTAAGTCAATAACACATAGACAGTGAATTTGAAATGTGTTGTTTTTTGTTGCTTATTATTTCGGCAAATGTTTCTGTGCTAAATTAAAAGAATTCCTGTAATGAGATCTTCCACAGGCTCCCTGTAGTTGCTGGTTTTAACATTTCCTAGAAAACCAGTCAAAACATTTCGAAAGGCTTTCCATGCTGATTTCTCACTATCACTAAGGACACATTCGAACTGTTCATCTTTGAAAAGTTGCCTTATTTGTGGACCAATTTTCTGCCTTAATTTTCTCTGTACTAAGTCTTTTCTCTGTACTAAGTATGGGAATGCAGGACCCTTTACTTCCAAAGCCTTCATGAAATTTTCATGAGCCCCAGTTTGATGTGGAGTGGTGGAAGCAAAACTTTATTTGGATCTACCAGAGGTTCAAATGCTACATTCTTCATTCCAGGTGTTAATGATTTTCGTTGAGGCCAACTCCTCTTCTCATAGTGCATATCCTTGGAACGACTATCCCACTCGCAGAGAAAGCAACAATACTTTGTAGTCTTAACAAAATTACAGTTACCTTTAAATCACCACATATCTGCCACTCATACTTCTGATAGTGTATACCTAAGAGGATGTTCTCCATGTTTGCTTATGTTTCTTTTTTGTGGACGGCATATGCAAGAGGTATTGAAGGCAGGCAGCATATCTCCATTATGTAATAACACAGCCTTAAGGCTAACCTCAGAAGCATTTATAAATATTCGCATTCTTCGTGAACATGCCTCACGTTCATTGTTGCCATTAGATCATCAACATCCTTACAAACAGTGAGTTCCTTTTTTTTTTTTTTTTTGATAGAATTTATCATAGTCTTTATTTCAAGTATGAAATGTTGCCACTTTCACAGAAGATGCCACTGTTGTAACCTCAAGGCAAAAGCTTTGCCTTATTATTCTTCAGCAGTTCGAGATCCCTGATGAGATCATTAAGCGCACTTTCTGTGATCTTGTGGTTCAGAAGGACAAAGGTTTGGACAAAATGGGGGATCCCTTGATGTAGATGGCTGCTGTACTTTGTGTATATCAAGTTGATGTTCATCGGTGTCTTCATCTTCATCAGAGTGTACAGAAAAATGGTCGAGTGCAGTGTTGAACCCAGAGTGTTTGCACTGGGGGGGGGGGGGGAATGTAAACTTTGGGGAGTACATGTAGTATATGTGTATATTTTTTAATATTATTTAATACAGTAGACTCTTCATTTTCCGGGATAGATGGTAAAAAAAATTCCCGGATAATCGATTTCCCGGTTAATCCAAAATTACAGCAAGTCCCCGACATACGTAAGAGATAATTTCCAGGAGTTTTTACTTAACTCGGGAATGGTTAATAAAGTATTGCTACTATATCCTTGATATGCCAAAATTACATAAACCACATTACATCCTCAGAAGAATGAAGAAAAATTACAAAAACCACATAATATCCTCAGAAGAATGAAGAAAAATAGTTATATATTTTTAATTAGTTCAATTAAAAACTTTATCTGGGGATGGCGGTGAAGTAGCCAGAGTGGCACATAAGAAAAGAAAACATAAAAGGAAGAAAAAATGCATGTCATTGTACTGTAAAAACTGATATTTGTTTTGTAGCTTTGGTTGGTATAGTTGACTTCATTGGTACTGATCCCTTCACTGCTTCTCGTATTCTCTTTCTCCTTTATTATCGAGTTCACCGTTGCCACTGATAAATCTGAATTCCCAGCAATACTTGTTAATGTTTGGCCATTTTCATACATCCTTATTATTTTAATTTTCTGATCCAACTCAATCGCTTTCCTTTTCTTGATAGATTTACTATTACCGATGTCACTTATTCTCTTAGTTGGCACCATAATGACAGTCAGAATTAAAATTTCTGAAAAGAACTTTACAGGGTTAAAGTGAAAACTCACTACAGTATTATCACTCCATGCGAGCTCACATTTTACTAAAGCACATTTCCAGAAGTCACTGCCATAAAACAGTAAAAACAATTTGCACTTTCCGGGCTACTGGGCTTTTCTCTTAGTGCAGTTCATTATAAATGGGTAGTAAACTCGATCTTATTGCATTTGTGATAATACCGATAGCTGGAATTCTGTGGGTTTTTAAGTTACAGTATTATAGTGAAATGTATGTCCCCTTCACTGAAATTTTCTGCCATATAAAAAAATATAAATCACGTAAAGTAAGTCTGAAGCTACGTAAGTCAGGGACATACTGTATCAAAAAATGTTCAGCAACCTACGTAAAAAGTATGGCGATATATAAAAAAACGAAAAAACTTAACCCCTATTACTCGCGTGTCCGATACGATGTTTCCCTTTATTTTTTAAGATATCGATTTTAAACCTTATAGCTTCCCTTTATTTTTTACAATGTTGCATATGGTTTGGTCACCAACATTATAATGGTTCTTTAGAGATTTGACAGATGCACCGTTTTCAAACTTGAATAATTTCCAGTTTTTGTTTAATTGAAAGAACGACTCTTGCCCATCATTTTCGCTTTTTCTGAACGAAAAAAAAAATTTTATTTTAAAAAAATTAATTAATAAAAAAAATAATAATAGAAATTCTGATATCCCTGACATAAATAAGGAAACAAAATTTGCCTTTTGTTGCGCTGACTAAACAACAATCGATGCGACGTGATGCACCAAAACAAACTAAACACTTGGTCTTTTTTTTTTTTTTTTTTTTTTTTTCAAGCTGCAGATGTGAAGACAGTGGGGGTTGCAAGATAATAGGTACACTAATCTCCCAATGATGACTTATAACACCGCTTCTTGTAGCTTATTTACGGCTTGCAAAACATCTGTTTATACCTATTCTAGTTATTACTTGAATTTTATGATTTCTGTGTTTTTTTTTTTTTGTTTTTTTTTAATTTGGAGTCTTGAAGTGTCCCGGTTAATTGAGAGTCTGCTGTATTTACAATATATGCATATGTTACAAACAAATCTGTATATTTATGAATGTTATAATAAGAGAATATGTGAAAAAATAGGAAACAAAATTAAATATTTATTATTTAATATCTAAATACTAATAGTCAGTTCACAAAAACCACATTGCTGACAATAATCAGTTAAATAATATGAAAATCACCGATTAAAATTTGCAAAAAAATCATACAAATTATAATCAAATATGCAAGTATTATAATAATCTTATTTTTCTTTGCTTTTTCTTTGCATATGTATCAATCACTTCATTTATTAATTTTCCAATAACTCATTCAGGCATTCTAAACATATCTTCATGCAATCTTGCAATATTACAGTACAGATAAATATATATATACAGTGGTGAGCTGTGAATATTTTAACAATGGGCTCGCAGTTTTTCCGACTTCCTACTGAGTAATGATCGGTCACAGAAGTAACGTCATCCACGGCTTTCATTAGAGGCACTTCCCACACTCGCACTATAGTAGTGTGATTAGAGCGTGTGATGCATTTTTCGTGACAGTATGATATCTCGAGTCAGGGGCAGTTTAGGGGGGTGGTCAGATGCGGCTTAGTACCCCCTTAGCCATGCATATAAGTGAATGTAAAACATTCCTAGGTCTACCTAAAAAAAAAAAAAAAAAAAAACTTAAAAATCTGGTCGTCATGCCTCACCTTACGATGATAACTGGATATGACAGTGTCTGGAGTTCTAACTTTTTTAGAATTTTTTAATAATAAAACATCACAATCATGCTTACTGAAGTTACTGCTGCAGTAAGTGTGATTGCAAAAATACAAATATTTGTCAGCAATTTCTTTTTTTGTCTCGCATTTTCGTTACATTCCATTGTTAGGTGCTCCTAACACTTGCGTATATCACTTCAACTACAAGATTGGTACATCAATTGGTGCTATTTTACAGAGATATTTAGATACGTTGCACTTGTAAGTATACATCTCTTACTTTAGTTATCATAAATCCATTATATCTTGTCTTGCAGAAATTATGAAAATCTGTGAATGATCAATAAAATATTTACAATGAAAAAGCTCTTATTTCGTAATCTATATATATAAATCAAAATACCTAAAAGAAACGCAAAGGATGTTTCGCATAAACCATCTGCCGTGCATGCTCGACACATGCACAACGTTTTTATTCGTCTTTTTTTAACAACTAGGGAATGTTATAATAAGATTAATTTTATCATGAAAAAAATGTGTCCATTTTTTTCATGATAAAATTTTAATATTGCGAATAAAAAATAACATGAAATATTTCTCATATCACAAATAACATAAAAACTATCACGAAACATTCCACAATATAAAAACAAACTTTCTAAAAAAAGTACACAAAAAATCACAGATTACATGAAAAAATAAATTATTTCACAAATATTCAAGAAAAATTTATTCTAAAAATTGCCATATATAATTTACTTCTTCATTAATATTTGTTGTTGATCTTCTGCTTTGTTCAATAGCCGAGCGATGATTATGGAGGAACGATTTGACGTAACAATCTGGATCAAATTGAAGCAATGGTTTTCCATTTAGATGTATGGTCATCATAATCTGCAACGTGTTTAATTGTCAACATTATTCATTCATTCATTCACTCAATACTATTCATTAAGCTGGAAGCTCACTCAGCTTCAGCACTGCTAATCGCAGTGGTTTCAAAGATATTTCAGGCTTTCTTAATTGAAAAGGGAATTTCACTCAATTTTAAAGATAAACTGTCTTCGACAAAATCTCTAAAATCATTAATTTTCATTTCATATTTTATGAGAAAACTTAAATTTCTTATTCGGTTTTCACCTTCTTGCCACCAAGACAAAAAGTTCTTTCAGATTTCACGATTTCGGGTAGCATATGTTTCAAATTTCTTTCAATGGTATCGCTATTTTCTTTATTTAATTTAAAATCACCCTGTTGCATTAATAACTTATCCTTTAAGGATAAAACAGTGCATTTAATAACTTGTCATGGGGTAATTTTTTTACTTTCGATTTTGATTTCTTCAAATTCTTTCCACTTCAACATGCTCTCAATTTTAGCTTCATAATTTTTCAAATTAGCAATAGCATTGATAATTCGAATAATTAATTTATCTGTTTTTACCGTAGTGATTCTGTAAACCTTCCGAAAGGTAAGAGAGCTCCTTCAGGATGTCGATCATTAGTGCTAAATGGTTAAGAAATTCCAGATTTAAAAATCCGGAATATTTAACTTCTGATTCAAAATGTTTGCACAAAGTGGGATAATTCCTCCAACCCACAATTGCCGTCCTCAAGCTACAAGCTGCCTATCATGGCCCGAACACACAACCAATCTTTATAGTTTCCACATCAAGTTCTTTAGCAATCATCCTTAATTCGTGGTAGTTTTTTGGAGATTGGTGATAGGTTTATTTTTTTTTTTTTTTTTAAATTATTCCCTGTATGCCATAACATTTTAAAATCTGCCAACATTTCATCTTCGTAAAGTTTATATAATATCTTAGTTGCCTCAATTCCCCACCCCTACGTCACTACTGTCACTAGTTCTTTGAATACTGTGCAAAATGTCAGAATCACACTGATATTCATCTACTGTGACCAAGTAAACATAGACAGGAGAAATTTACTGTAAGGTGCGGATCACTCACTTCTCCGAAAAACATATGCAGTTTGTCGGAGTAAAGGGGAATCACAACACAGGTTAACCAGAGGCTGTTATCCGTGGGGGAATCTCGTTAATCCTCTGACTGACTATGGAAAGCATATTGACTAGCACGGTATGTGACTGTGTAGGTTTTATGGACACCACTAACATTGTGAAACGGTATTCCCTTTCACTCTTAATTCACGCTTTCTAATTACCTAAAGGCCAGAGGTTGAGAACAATGCATACAAAGTTGTCTCTCCTAATCCGCTCGTTACATGGAAATTTTCTTTGTTCAACAGAAACTATTTTAAATGTTTCCATTGAACAAAGTTTTTAAAATGTTCTATTTTAAAAACCAAGGGGAATCAAAAAAATTCGCTATAAAGAAGTTGGTTAAAGAGAAGTCCGACTGTAATTAAACCAAAAATGAAGCAATTTTAAAATATATAACCGATCGATTGAGCCATTAAAATGCTGGGAATGGGGCCCCGCTTGCCCCACGAAATGTTTCAGCTCTGGATACTCAATAATTGCATTCAGGATTTAATTTGTAAAATAAATGATCGTCTCAACAATGGGCTCGCAAATTTTCAAAAAAATTAACAATGGGCCCTCGCAAGCCCATGTGAGCCCACTATAGCTCACCACTGTATATATATATAATAAAAAGATTATAAAATGTATTGTTTGTAGGCTCTGACCAAATTGTCTTGTTTACTGTATACAAAGGAAGAATTAGCCAGAAGTAGGCTCTTGCTGTGAAAAAAACAAATAAAATGGAATCTGAAAACCATAAAGCAAAACTGCCGACGATTGAAATAGTGGCTGCAGTACACTCCTCTCTGCCCAGACATTGTTTAGCTCTTTCCCTGAAAGCCGTGGGACACTTTATGATTACAATAACATCTGTCACTGAGGGATTAATTCAAGCAAACCTATTCATGGCCTGCAATCCAGTCGGTCTTGTTTTTGTGATATGCAAACAAAGAATTAGTCGCAAGTAGACAATTTGTGTAGAATGCTATCAAGAGATGGTTTATGTAAAAATAAAGGGAACCATAAAATGAAAATGCCAACACTAGAAATAAGAAATAGTGGCTTTTTATTACAATTTGTGCAGCCAGAATAAGTGGCTTTTATTACAATTTGTGCAGCCAGAAATATTGCCTATTTAATGCCTTTGACTGCTGTGGCTTATTTGGGTAAATGAGTCTCCGACGCCAATCTGAGTTAGGCATGTTAAATTATTCAAAACCCAAATTATAATATATATTCATCACCAAAACTCATAAAAAAAGCTTCTTGAATTATCTCGCAGATGGTGTGTGTAATATAAAATTCCTCGCGGCAGCCAACTATGAGTTAACTCGATTAACTCAGACGTATTGTTATCTGCAGAATTTGACGTATATGAGTCAGTGCTGTGCGTAAATCCGCAGTAGTGACACAGAGCTGTGTACGTTGTATTTAGTAATTTGTTACGTGTTTTTTTTTTTGTTTTTTTTTTATAAAAAAAAAAGACCCTAAAACAAATAAGAAGAGACCACTGACCGAAGAAGAGCTTGAGCTCTATGCTAATATGAGTGACTCAGAATTTGAAGAGGTTTTTGACGAGCCTTACGGTTCTGGTTCTGACAGTGACAATTATGAACCTTCTAACGATTCAAGTGAGGATAGTGAAGATGGAGCCAGCTCCCAGCCTAAAGATAATCCTAATTCTCCACAGACAAGTATGTCAAATAATGACAATAATTTGTGGAATGAAATAGCACAAGATCCTCCACAACTTATTTTTGAAGAGAACGTTGGTTTGAAAATGGACACAACAGAACTTAGTGTACAAAAATTGGTAGACCTATATTTTTTGGAAGAATTTCTTACATTATTAGTCAAACAAACTAATTTATATGCTTTGCAAGAAAACGAAAAATGTTGACAATCGCCAAAATCTGCCAGGTCATCAAGATGGAAGGACACTGACATCTCAGAAATGAAAGTGTTTCTTGGACTTATGTTACAAATGAGTCCTTGTTCTTTTCCTTCAGTTTTTATGATTCGAAATAGATTCCAGTTGATATTACGACATTTTCACTTCGCAAATAATTCATTACAATCTGCTGACAGACTATACAAGGTAAGACTGATTTTGAATTATTTCAATAATGTTATGCACAATAATTACGTACCAAATAAAAACATCTGTATTGATGAGTCAATGGTGTTGTGGTGTGGGAGACTGAATTTCCGCCAGTACATAAAAAATAAAAAGCACAAATACGGAATCGAACTGTGCGAGTCCAACGGCCTTGTTATGAAAATAAAAATTTATTCTGGTAAATCAGAAACTGAACAAAACATAGGTCATACTGCTGAAGTTGTGCTATACTTGCTTAAGGACTTCTTAGACAAGGGGTATGTATTGTATATGGACGATTTTTATAATTCTGTTGCTCTGACAAAATTATTGTATGCTCGAAAAACTTATGTATGTGGAACATTACGCACCAGTAGAAAAGAAAATCCAAAAAATTTGGTGATGCGAAAATTGAAGAAAGGGAAGTTACACGGCAACGAAATGGCCCTGTTGTAGATATAAGTGGAGGGATAAGAGAGAAGTTCTCACTATTTCTAACAAACACGTTGTTGAAATGTTCAAGGTACGTAACCGGAATGGAAAAATTTTGATAAGCCAAACATAATTCAAGATTACAGTAACGGAATGTCAGGCATAGATCGATCGGATCAAATGCTCTTGTATTATTCAGTGCTAAGAAAAACCATCAGATGGCCAGAAAAAAAAATTGAATCACATATTTTAGAAATATACAGGGTGTCTCAAAAATATTGGTACAAACGTTTAGGGGAGGTAGGTAACATCTAAAGGAACGTGAATTGCATAGGAACCCATAACCAGAAACGTCACAGGAAAGTAGTAGCAGAGGTACAAGAAGCAGAAATGACACAAGACAGTAATTAGTGGCAAACATTTATTTGACATAATATTAACAATGGAGTACGAGATGGATGCATTTCATGATGTTACAACAGATGCTCGAAGGTTCCACCATGAGATACGATGCATGCGTGACACCGACGCAGCATGGATTGGCAGACACGGTCGAACACACCTGGAGTTTCTTTGACAGTAGCAGCAGCGCAGACGAGTCTCGCCATGAGATCCATTTCCGTCTCCACAGGCAATTCATACACGATAGATTTGAGGGCCCCCCACAGAAAGAAATCAAGGCTCGATAAATCAGGTGAGCATGGGGGGCCAGGCAGCGGATCCACCACGGACACTCCATCGACGCCCAAAATGCCTGTTCAAATGGTCACGTACACACCTTCCATAATGGGCAGGCACCCGTCATGTTGAAACCAAATGTTGCGTTTCACATTTGCTGGAACATCGTCAAGTAACCCTGGTAGAACTTGTTCAAGAAAGATCTGATATTTAGCGGAGTTCATGCGGGATGGTAACAGGTATGAGCCGACTAAGCAGTCACCGACCATACCTGCCCACACATTTATTGCGAAGCAGTGTTGTGCCGCATGGGGCCGCACACCGTGTGGGTTGTCGTGAGCCCACACATGAGCAATGTGCTGATTGAATAAGCCTTCCCGAGTGAAATAAGCCTCATCCGTGAACAAAACATAGGCTGGAAAATTCAAATCTTGAACACTTTCTTGGAGAAACCACTGCGCAAAAGCCACACGTGCAGGATGATCTTGGGGGAGCAGTAACTGAACCCTTTGGAGATGAAAGGGGTGTAAGGAATCGTCGTGCCAGACATGCTGTACACTGCAACGAGACACTCCTAAGGCAGAGGCAATGGCACGTGTGCTGGTAGTAGGATTATTCTGGACGGCATTCAACACACTTTCTTCAATGGCAGGAGTTCGCGTCGAACTTGGTCTGCCCGCACTACTCCTATTACCTCTAAATGACCCATAATCGCACAAATTTTGATGCACACGTGCAAACAAACGGTGGTCCGGTACATATCTGTCTGGGAGGCGTTCTCCATAAATTCGTTGAGCGGCTCGTCCATTGCCCTCGCTAATCCATACACTAGGTGCATGTCTGCCAGCTCACAGTTCGTGTATCGATGCATGCTCTTTGTGCGGCGACTACTGCTTGAATGAGTAAACCAGAAATTTTCCCTCTCGCGAACTGATGAACAGAGCCATGTACCAACTTATGGTGACATTTCCGGTTATGGGTTCCTATGCGATTCACATTCCTTTAGATGTTACCTATCTCCCCTAAACATTTGTACGAATATTTTTGAGACACCCTGTATATACATAACACATACATCCTTTTCTGTCAAGTTACAGGTTCCACCATAAAATCTATAAAATTCAGAAGAACATTCATTGAATCTTTGGAGAAAAAAATTCTAAATGTTCCAAAGAAGATTGTCTGAATGTGAAATTCATTATTTAGAAACTATACCACCAGCTGAAAAAAAAAAAAAAAACATGCCCAACTAATCCATGTCGAGTATGTACAAGAAATAAAAAAACACCGCAAAACATGCTATTATTGTCCAATGTGCCAAGAAAAGCCTGCTCTTTGTGTAAAATTCGTCAAGAAATATCATAAATTAACAATATTATTTTCATGAGTGATTTGTGAGTTTAGTAATACACTTTTCTTTATGTATTTTTGAATAAATTTTCTGTTTTCTGATGCCGTGGTTGATTTTTCATTCTTATCCCAGAAGCTCACTATCCATCAGTTGCACGTACTTGCTACAAATATACTCATAGCTGCACCTGAAAGGCAAGTCATACCAGTCCGAGTTAACTCGTAGGTGGCATCCTGGGCCAGATCACCAAATACGAGTTAACTCATTTTTGGCAGTCAGCGTGTGGTAATAATTTTTAAAATTTCGTGTCTTTTGAATTTTAGCAATTTATTTTTGCTGTGTACCACCTAACGAGTACCACACTTAGTTGCTGTGGGATTTTGTGTTGAATTTATTTGACACAAATTTATTGAGACTGTTTTCGTGTTTATAATTACAACATTGTATAAACTGATAATATGGATCCTAAAGAGCACAGTAAGAAGAAAATTTCAACGTCTGAGGTCTTTGAACGAATATTAAAATAAAAATTACTATTTTTAGCCTGGGGAATTTTATTCCACTGGGGATGAAACTCACCCCAGTCACACACACACACACACACCCCTGGATTCAACTGGTTGAGTGGTTCAGGAATAGGTTGTAGTTCACCATGAGGCACAGGACGAATTGCAGATGGTATATTTGGGTACGTCACTCTCCACTTTTTCTTCATTGCCATCCCTTTTCTAATAGAAGGCATCATACGGAAGTAAGTCTGTGACATGATTTGTTGGCTCCATCCATATCATGGGCATTGCAAAAGGCGTAAAACGTCCCTCTCGAATCACCCACACATTGAGTTTTGATGAACAGATAGTGCAACATATGTGTCGAGCCTGGTTCTTGTCCTGGTCGCCTACTTTACACCCAAAGTACAAGAAGTAGGTCTGTTTTTTATGGCTCGAGTTAAGGGATGCTTTCTTGAAGTTAACATGGCTTCTCCACATGTGTAACAGAAGTCATCCAGACTATTCACACAATTATGGGGCATATTAATCTTACACAACACAAATTCTGCACAAAAAGTAGGAATCTCACAGAGAACAACTGTTAATTGAGAATAAATCACCCAGTACCTAGCTGTAATCGAGGATTACTGCAACAGAGTTGAAGACGCATTTGAGATGAAAACAACGTATCACATGATGCAGAGCAAGGCAACAGTTTCCAATCACACGATAAGAGTGTGGTGGTACTGAAACTGTGGTGTTGCCATACATTTTGCCGAGAACCATAGTTGATAATGTAGAGTAACTCGCTAATATGAGAACCTAACTGTAATTCAAAAACAATAGCCAATCGACAAATTCTAATGTGATTTTCGTGTTCAGTAGCATGAAATTAGTCAAAATTGGGTATTTTCGTTTTCATAAAATTTTGTGTTGATCAGTGTTATTGAGAAGAATGACTTAATAGCATAGCAGAGCAACTGTATAATGTCTATGGCACTTTTGTCCTGCTACAGCTATACACTTTTTAAAGCCTTATTGGGCCAGTGTAGTCCAGCGGTTAGCATGCATGGCCACAAGTAATATTGTTGCTGGTTCAAGTCTATGTGCTGCCAAAAAAAATGCAATGCCTGTTGTGAACTGTGGCAGTAAAAATCTAGCTGTCTTTAATATTTGATATGTATGTAGTCACAGTGAATTTTTAAACTCGTATATATCTGTCTCTGTAATTAATTAGAATTAAATTATATATGTAATTATTTCTTATATTATTTTCTAAAATAGGGTACCCAGTTTTTAAATCCTTATTTAAAAAAACTTATTCTGTGCCCCTGTAATATACTATATTTTTTGAGCCATAAATGAAATTTTTGTCCTGGAATGCCATTTATTGTTTACTATCCATCTTGATTTATTCTTTTAATTTTTTTTATAAGATCAAAACATTTAACTAGATAACTATTTTTAATTTTAAAAATTGATTTTTGACAGTATTTATGACAGAGTTGGCATCATGTAAACCAAAATAAATGTAGTAAATTACATTTTCAGCAATATTTTTAATTGATTATTTTTCCTTAGTTTTTTTACAGTGCTTCTGAAACTTTCATATTTTCTGGCTTTACATCTTGAACACTTCATTTTTCTTTTAGTGATGACTTTGGTGATGGTGTTGACTCCTTTCTTCAGGTTCTACAGGTAAGCTTGTTTTCACATTCTAATTTATTAATAATTTAAATAATTATAATTTTATTATAGTACAAATTTAAAAATATGTATTGACGAAAAATTTTATTTCATTTTTCTTCTCCCCCATGGGCAAATACAAATGAATAAAAGCTGTTGTATTAATGTTGTTTACAAGTACAACATTCTAAAGACAATGCTCAACATTTTAGTGAATTTGCTATGAATGTGTGTTATGTCAGCCTAATGCATTTCTAAAAACTGTGGGACCTGATAAAATGCAGTTCTCCATTATCAGTCATATCACTTCATAGCAACAGTCATCCTTTCTACTTCTATTCTTTGGAACAACCTTCCTTTGTATGCATTAAAAATTATAATTTATTTAAATTCGTCTTAACAGGTATCTTTTGTCTTCTCAACCCATAAAAGGTACTAAAGCACTATGGGTTCAAATAACCATTTGTGTTACTGTAAAATAAAAACTTCCCTGTGCCATGGTTTACAACAATGCAAACATGTCATGGAGGGGAAAAAACACTATTTTAAATTAATGTGTGTTTATTTCTGAGTGGCTAGACTGCAGTAAAAACTTTTATGGATCTGAGATAAAACTACCATTGCCATTCACCACCCATTTAAGATTATTTTACTCTTAATATTGGCTGTTTTAGCCAAATATTATTTTTTGTTATTATGGTGCAGCACATATAATAAGTGTAGAGGGTAAAGTTGAAATGATATAAAAACAAAAAAGGGGGGTGCTGTTTCTGTGAGCTTTGGTATGGTCACTTTATAATTTGGTAAAAGAAAGGCACAGGTTGAATTTGCCAGAGAGACTACAATACAAATTAGAGGAAATCCCCAATTGATTTATTTTATTAATTTAGTTTTTAGCCAGAGTTTACATTTGTTTCACACTTTCTGTAAAAATGATGCTTTATGCTCTGTGGGAAAATGTGTTCTGAACAACTGACTTATGAGCAAACTTGGGTGGAGGGGATGGACCTGATAGAGGTACATAAAGCCCTGCAGGGAATTAGTGAAATGAACAAGTTTCAGTGGCAAAAGAGAGAACTAGGGGGGTGCACAAATAGAAAATGTTGAGGAGTATAGAAGGCTGGATCACATGAAGTTTACTTTCAGGTAGCATGTTGTAAATCATTGGATTTAATTACCTGTCACAGTAATTAAGGTCGACAGTAAAGTTCAAAGCAGAATTGGATAGGCATTTCTTGGCAAAAGGAAAGGTATGAATGATAGGTTTTTTTTTTTATTTTTTTATGGCAGATACAGAAAAGTTGTACTTCCTTGCATCATTTAGATATTATATTGCTAATACTTTCGAAATACAGTCTGTCTGCAAGTTGGGAACATCCTGGATTTTAAAATATGGAGATTTTTGGACTCTACTATGAAAATATTTCTTTCTCCATATGATATTATTAATGCAACAGGTATTTGGTTTAAGAATTATTTCCGAAGTGCTTTTCTGATCACTAAACTAGTGATATGTGAATGTCATTATTGGCAGTTTTACAGCCGTAATTTAGGCATGCTTATTAACATGTTTACTGCTGCTTATATTTGTGAGGATCCTTTCTGTGTGCCTTGAGGTGCTAAAACAAATAGGTACTGCTTTTTAGTAGTGCTTATTAGGTAGGAATTTCATCTGTGAAGAATCATCACAACAGATGCATTTGAATGAGATTCAAAATTTGCACCACTTGAATAGAATTCCATTTCTGTATCAGATGACATATTATAAAGAGTTGATTCAATGTTATCAGCTTCAATGTAATGTCCATTCCTGTTCCTTTTCAATCTGATGTCCCAAGCTGTGGATCCATTATAACAACCCTTTAGGGTAAAATTTTATAGGAAAACACTTTTTACACAATTTTTTCAGTAGACACATACAAAGGATGATGTTTTGTTTTTCACAAACTAAAGAATTAAAATTCAACAAGCATAATCTTTAAAAAATTTTACATTTTCTTATTGTGGAAAATACTAAAGTAGAATAACTTCAATATAAGCAAATAAAAAAATACTAAAGTAGATAAAATAACTTCAACATAAGCAAAGAACATATTAAACTGCAAACCGAGTACAGTAATACCCCGAAGTTACGCGATAGGTGGGTCCGACGAAAATCGCGTAAGTCGGGGTACAACTTTGCATATAAATACATATAAATTTTGCTTAATTGGGACCAAGGACTAACAAAAACACTAGTTTAGAAGAAAAATATTAATAAAATTGCAGTTCTTTATACATATTAATACAAAATATGTATTAAAAAAACAAATGACTTACGTAAAAAAGTTATTTCGATGTCGATGGCTTCATAAAATCTAACAAATTCGTCTGACGACACAGCGCGTTCTTTTTTTCACGCAGAATTTCTTCGTAGCAAGCTAATAATTTTTTTATTCCTTGCTTTGTAGCTATAACGCGTTCTTCGTTGGAGTCTATGTTTTCTAAAATTTTTAAGCCCTTTACAATTGAGCCCTTTTCAATTTTCAACCTGTCAAGTTTGCAGTTGTCATGTGCTTTTCGCCGTTGCTTCATTTAGGCCTGTAGCACGTGCAATATCACATGGTCTTTCATTTCGCTCAAAGCGTTTCACAATTTCATATTTTTTCTCTATCGACAGAGGTGGACTGGCCATAAGCCTTACCAGGGAAACCCCGGTGGGCCAGTGTGATTTTGGCCATAAACCATAGTATGACGCCACTATAAATTTTCCCGGGTAAGAATTTTTGACCCAGTCCGCCTCTGTTTATCGATAATTGCTTTTCTTTTTCTCTCTGAATCTGCAGTGTCTTCACCAGGACGCTTCCTTTTCACACCTTTTAATTAAGTATTTTACTCATTTTTAGGGAATAAAGCACAATTACAAAACGAGGAGGCACGCTTGATACGCATAAACAAAGCTTCACGCATGTAGCAACTGAATAAACAACACCATAAAGGCAGAGATACACTATTAACACCTCACATTTCTAGGGGTTACTACCATAAAACAATAAAAATCCAGTTGCGTTTCTGCTAGTGAAATCTGTTATAAACTGGTAGTAAACTCGATCTAATTGCATTTGCGATTATACCAATAGCTGGAATTGTGTTGCTTTTTACGTTATTATGGTGAAATGTGTTTCCCCTTCACTGATATAAAAAACATAAAAGCAGCAAAGTTGAATTTTGTTCATCTTTCGCTCTCATTCTCCGCCGTCGCACCGTATATCGATAACATATGAAAAACGACCTTGAAGATAGTGGGCGGCAGCGTTGCCAAACGAAAAAAATCAAGAACCGCGTAACTCCGAGTTCGCGTAAATCGGGGTAGCGTAAGTCGGGGTATTACTGTATACAGCTTTTATAGCACTCTCTACACCAGCATTTCCCAAACTTTTTTAGTCATGGAACACTTTTCATCTCACGACATATTCACGGAACACTTACGAAACACAAGTTTAGCGGGAGCCGAAGAACTGTTGCTAATATTTTATTATATATGATGCACTGTGCATCAGGAGCATCTTTATTTCCAACACATGTAAAGCCGAAATTCAAATAACTATCATTATACTTTCATTTTGGTCTTTTATTAGTTGGTTCCTGTTTTTTAACTTCGGATTTTTGGGGAACGAAAGGCTGCAATTTTTCATCCTCACTTTGAAGTGTGACAATATTGTTTTCGTTTTCAAAGGCCACAGTTGCACTACTAGAAGTACTTTGCTTCTCGTTTTAAAGTTCCTTTTTACAACCACAGATCTCTGGTCACATATTTTAATAATAATATTTCGAAATACTTTAAATACTTAAAATTATCAAAAAAATTTATTTATTTATTTATTTTATTTTATTTTTTTTTATGAAAACCCCAAACACGAAAGGTATCAAAACCTATAGTACTTAGTACCGTGCATGGGTTGAAGGGAAGTATGGGGGGAAGGGGGATGCCGGAAACTTTGCTCTAGAGACTAAACATGGGTTTCACCACTTCAAGCCTCCAATAAGCAAAGTGGTGGTATTTCACTGGTTGATGAAAGTCATCTACCACCTTTAGTTATGATATCGGTTCGCTTCGTCCACTTCTTCAACCCGTGTACTCCAGGCTAAATCATATACGAATGGCATTCTGGATCACCACATTGCTACTTTTTTCATAGGTGTCATTACCTCTACACATACTTCTCTATGCAAAGCCCACAAAAATAGTGTTCTGCAGTCTATTTGATTATTAGTCTCTGCCAGTATATTAATAACTGAAAAAAAATTATGCTAAATATTATAATGATACAAAAGTGGTGTACACTAAAAAATATGCAAAATTTATTTATATATATATATTTTTAATTATTAATTACGATATTTTTGCGGAACACTTGTTTACATCTCACAGAACACAGTTTGAGAAATGCTGCTCTACACAGTGCAATCTACACTAAGCAAAATCCCAGCCATAATGCAAATAGCCCATGGTTCATCAATGTGCCACTATCAAACAGTTATTCATTTCATATGCCTTTCCTTTTACAGTGCCCATTTATTGGCCACAATTGAATGAATGCAAAGTTGCATTCTGGCAGCAAACTTGTTAATTGGCTTTGAATATAAATAATTTCTTTTTGGAAAATTAACAGGAGGATGTTTCTCAGAGATAATATTGGCAGTGGGTTCATTAGCTCCAATGCATTTTGGATAAATATACCTTTATAGGTCTGTAAAGCCTTTAGAAATTAAAAGACAGCAAGGAATTGGATAAATGGCCTTGTTGTTACTATTATATTTCAGGGGTATTCAATGTTTAAGTGTTAAAGATTGAATAATTTGTATACTAAAAAGAACACATGTGTATCAGTGTTATTAAAGATATGTTTGAATGCTAGAGACCAGCAAGGAATAAATCTTAAGTAGATATATTATTTAAAATTGAGTGTTTATGAGAAAAATTGGGACTAGAATTTTTGGAGTTCTTTGGTAATTGTAATACATAATTGATGGAGATAATTGTTATTTGAAAACCTGTTGGTCAGTAATGATAATTCATTGTTCATTTGTTCTCTCTTAATACAAAAATTGAAAGGCATTAAGGATTTGACTGAACAAGACAGATCTTTTATAAAAGAAAGTGTGGTAACTATTAAAGTGTAAATAGACTCCAACATTATATCTAAGAACTCAATAACCAAGCAGAACATGGGAAATAATTATTATTTTCCCCTATTTTAATCTCTGTTAATGAGATAAGTGTACTTCTAGTTCAGCCAATTATTTATATCTGATACTCTGTTTCTTCAGAATTTAACAGTAATCATCAGTGACACAATTGAAGATTGCTGGAGAACAGTTTATCCAAGGAAGTCAGTAGAACACTGATCAATTTGTTTTTAGGATGTCATTCACAAACAGGAAGAAGTTAACATTGGTAGAATTGAAGAGGAAATGAAATGAAACAAAACAATAAATGTTTCTGCAGTCACAGCTTCACAGTTTTGACTTTCTCAACACTGCTGGTTACCCGTCAGGAACCTTGTGTTTGTGAGCTCATATTTTTTGTGAATTTTATATGTAATGTGTTGTCATATTCCCAGCTCTACAGTATTACACTTTGGTTGGTTACATTTCAACTACGTGATTTGTTTTCTCTGCCTCTTCACAATGTTATTGTATGCAAGACAGTTTTTGCTTGATTGTCAGATTGCCAACAAAGATCTTCCGTCACTGGATACCATTGCTGTCCACACCTCTTTAACATTCCTGCAAAGAAAAACCCTTTAATTACACAAGAGTAGACTTCAGAAGGAGTAGGAAATTACCTGCTGCCTTCCTTTAACAGTACTTTAAGGACTCCTCCCATGTATATCTGACTCTAGTCTTTTTCTCAATACTTACCATGTTTTGTTGATTGGGACCATCTACCTCCAACCTTTACATTGACCATTTGGATATTGTAGAACTGCTCCTGTTGCTAATATTGTGTTTGATTGCAGTGACTTCCTCAACCTGTACTTCTTTGGTCAGAATATCCATATCTTTAAGACTAAACTGTCAGATATTGAAACTCTTCATTTTTCCTCTAACTTCCATATCTCTGCCACCTTACTAAAACTTGGCTTAGTGAGGGCACTTTGGATCTTTTTTGAAGTAATGTTGGTTATAAATATAAATTTTATGTGAATAACAGGACAGTTAATGGTATTAATAAAAGGGAACGTTATGTCAATTTTTATGCTCTTCCCCATTTTTTTTTTAAGCCCTTGGGCTTTTTGGCTTAAATGTTGTTAATATATGTTCTCCCTAGCTCAGAACAGGTCTTTATAGATTTTATTGTTCGGCTTATTCAACATCTTAATTTAAACATTAGTACTGTTATTTTCAGTACTTTTAATCTTTCTTTCATTAGCATTAGTATTAGCATTAGTAGAGGCATATGATGCAAGAAAGCAAGCTTATGCAGCATCACCCAAAAAAAAAAAAAAAAATCACTTCCACTTCACCCCTCTGTTCGTTTGAAATACCTATCCAGCTGAGCCTTAAACTTATTTAGGCTATCAACTTCCACGACAAGGGATGGAAGTCTGTTCCACCAACCAACCACCCGCTGGCTAAAGGCAAATTTCTGCACGTCTATCCTACATCTGTCTTTCCTCAATTTCAATTTATGCCCTCTCAGGTGATTATTCTGAGCGAGAGGAAGAATCCCATCAGCATTGAGCATGCTCATACCATTCAAGGCTTTATACACCTCTATCAGATCACCTCACTGGTGCCTAGTCTCCAGACACTGTAATTTGCAAAACTTAAGCCTTTCTTCGTAAGAGCAACCCTTTGTTCCATTCACTAATCTTGTTGCCCTTCTCTGTACTCGTTCCAGCAGCTCTACATCCTTCTTGAAATGAGGCCTCCAGACCTGTATACAGTACTCTAGGTGTGGCCTGACCATTGCCTTATACAAGGGAATAATTACCTCCTTATCCCTGCTAGAGAAATTCCTATATATCATTGACAATACACCATGAGCTACTCTTGCAGCCCATCTGCACTGCTCAGAGAACTTCATATCTGCCTGCACAACCATCCCCAGGTCCCTTTCATTCTCTACCACTGTCAGTGTAGTACCACAGAGTTGATACGTTGCTCTGGGGTTGCTGTTTCCCATGTGTAGTACTTTACATTTGTCAATGTTAAACTTCATTTGCCACCTCTCAGCCCATCTGCTCAACCTTTCCAGATCCTGTTGCAGCAGCATAGTGTCAGTAGTGTCCTTGACAACCCTGCCTACCTTTGTATCGTCTGCAAACTTGGACATTAAGCTTGATATTTTCTATGAGGAATTACATTCAGAAGTGGATCAGAAATTGTTGAAAATAAACATAAGAAAGGCACCTGGGGTGGATGGGATCTATCCAGTTTATTAAAGGAGGCAGCAAAGGATGTAAGCAAACCCTTAGCCATAATTATAAAAGCTTCCTTGGACTCAGGGAAGGTACCCATGGACTGGAGATGTGCAAATATGACCCCAGTTCACAGAGGAGGATCAAAGGGGAACACAAGTAATTACAGACCTGTTAGTTTAACTTCTGTTCCAGGGAAATTAATGGAGGTACTGGTTAAAGAAGCACTGCAGGATCATCTAGACAAAACTTCAGTTATAGTTCGGACACAGCATGGGTTTAAGGGAAAGTCCTGTCTGACCAATTTGATTGGATACTATGATGTGGTCACAAAGGAACTGGATGCAAAGAATAATTTTGATATCATATACTCAAATCTTAGGAAGGCTTTTGATGCTGTTGCACATGGAAGACTGCTGTACAAATTGGAGCAGTATGGCATTAAGGGCAAGTTGCTGCTATGGATAAAGGGATGGTTGAGTGGGAGAAGACAGAGTGGTAATCAACGGACACTGCCCTTCATGGACTAATGTTATTAGCGGAGTCCCCCAGGGTTCAGTGTTGGGTACATTGTTGTTTTCTGTATTTATTAATGATATTGATGAAGGTATATTAGGCTTAGTGTCTAAGTTTGCAGACTATATGAAGGTTGGCAGGGTTGTTAATGACAGTAATGATAGTATGCTACTGCAACAGGATCTGGAAAAGTTGAGCAGATTGGGCTGAGAGGTGGCAACTGAAGTTTGACATTGATAAATGTAAATTACTGCATATGGGTAGTAGTAACCCCAGAGTAATGTATCTACTGTGTGGTACTACACTCAGGGTGGTAGAGAATGAAAAGGACCTGGGATAATTGTGCAGTCAGATATGAAGTTTTCTGAGCAGTGCAGACATTTTGCAAGAGTAGCTCACGGTGTCTGGTCGATGATATACAGGAATTTTTCTAGCAGGAATAAGAAGATGATTATCCCCTTGTATAAGGCAGTGGTCAGGCCACACCTTGAGTACTGTATACAGTCTGGAGGCCTCATTTTAGGAAGGATATAGAGCTGCTGGAACGAGTACAGAGAAGGGGCAACAAGATTATTGAATGAAACAAGGGGTTTCTCTTATGAAGAAAGGCTCAAGTTTTGCAAATTGCAGTGTCTGGATACTAGGACCTGTGAAGTGATCTGATTGAGGTGTATAAGGCCTTGAATGGTTTGAGCAAGCTCAATATTGATGGGATTCTTCGTCTTGCCAAGATTAATCGCCTGAGGAGACATAAATTCAAATTGAGCAAAGACAGTTGTAGAATTGATGTGCTGAAATTTGCCATTAGCCAACGGGTGGTTGATTACTGGAACAAACCTCCATCTGTCACTGTAGAAGTTGACAGCTTAAATAAATTCAAGGCAGAACTAGACAAACATTTGGAGCGAATGGATGGGTGAAATGGGATTTTTTTTTTTTTTTTTTTTTGGCTGATGCTAAAGGCAAATTTCAGCACATCTATTCTGCAACTGTCTTTGCTCAGTTTGAATTTATGTCCCCTCAGGGACATAAATTCAAATTGAACTTTCTTGCATCATATGCATCTGCTAATGCTAAAAAAGTGCTTCAATATTTTAATGCTCTTATTTATTCCAAGTAGTTGACTTTCCTACCAGACTTGACCACACTCTTGATCTGTTATTCATGAATATTACTAACTTCTTCTTTAACTGGGAATCCTTTTTTGTCACTAATCACCTTCCCATTTATTTAAACTTACCTTTGCTATTCAAATTATTAAGCATTGCTATTCAAACATGAGTTAAACTTACCTATATAAAAAATTATTGAGCTCCTTCTTATCTCAAGCCAAGAATAACATATCTTCTTTCTGTAAAAAGCTCTGCTTTTCACATAAATATTCCAGCAGCTCTTGAACTTCTTAATATTTTCCCTTGGCAAATACTTTCTTCTTGCCCTGTTGACCTTGCATTTCCTTTGCTCTAGAAATGGTTGCTTTGCTACATGTGCTGCCTCCAAGGTGACCCATATCCCATCAATTTCCAAATCTTATTGGTATAAGAAACTATGCAATGCCTTTTCTTTTCAGTAGAATGCTTTAGGGAAGAACAGAAAGTCTCCACTGACCTTAACTGTTGCCTCTGTACTCAAGCCTGTGCAACTTAAGTCTCCCTCAAAAAAAAAAAAAATGTCCAGGCAGAGTGAGCTAGTTTTGATTTCTGTTTTTGAAATTCCGTGACTTATATTGATCTTGTCCAGGTCTCTATTTGCCGCGATTGTATCTGCTCCAGAGTGTTGTACCATCAATAGGTAGCGGAACTTATAAGTCAAGATAAATGTCAAGAAGAAGAAAGAAGACTGCTGCACCTCGAGTTGCGGTTTCAGAGACTTCTGAGGAGGAGCTTGAAGAGTGATCTCCAAAGAAACTAGTGGTCCTGAAATGGGCACCATGGAAAATCCGAGGTGCTGGGGTGAATTCCAGGACCTCTGAAGCCACCAAGCCTGGTGTGGCAATTCAAGTAGAAGAGAATTCTGAGACTGAACCCTCGCTAAGTGACTTACATCAAGTCGATCTGTCAGCTGAGTTGGTTGAAGAATTGGGTCGTGTAGAGTTATTTTGTTATTTGGTTTTTTTTTTTAGGAGCATTAGCAACTAAGGCCATATTACTCCAGGATATGTGGTGGTCATTCCCTGACCTTTCCGCATCCTCCGTATTTGGTGGTGACAGGCTCGAACCCCGGTCTAATCAAGAAGCGTGTGCTACGCACTGCTGCTCCTTCCCACCTGGCTACAGAGGCGCCAAGGTCGTGTAGAGATCAGCCAGACAGGCTTTGAGGGTCTAAATGGCTTCAGACAAAGACTTAGGGAGACAATAACAGATCCAAAATTTGCTTTCACCAATAATGCAGTAGATAAGGTCTTGTACTATTGGGATCATATGGAGAAGTTTGTTCAGAAGGTGAATCTGGAGAACAAAACTTTGAAAGCAAAATTAGAAACAGTACTTGAAGGGTGACTTCCACAAGTCAAAACCTATGCAGAAGTGACCAGACCTCTAGATGAGGGATGGTTTATGACCAAAACTATCATCATAAAGACAAAATCTGAGAGATTGCTGATAGCAACCAGGTAAAGGCTGAATTGGTGGAGAACATTGGTCCTATTCTCCCTCACATCAAGATTGTGGCAGCGAGACTGATTCATGATTGATCAGTTGCCATGGAAGCGGCAACTGAACAGGACATAGTGAAGATCTCCGAATGCTGACAAGTAAAAGAATTGGGCCTGGAGGTGGAAAGGACTCTCAGGAGACACCCCAAGCTTGTAGTGTTTGGTCTGAACAGAGATGTCACCAAGGAACATTTTATGAATGAACTGTGGGAAAGAAATTTCATAGACATTGGGATACCCTGCAGCAGATGCTCTCAGAAATCACTGTAGTAACTAGAAATAAGGCCAGAGGTTCTTCTGTCCTTAATTTTGTTTTAGAGGTTTCTGGTGCCATCGGTAGATTCCTGGTGGCCCAAAACAGAGTATTTATAGACTGGGGCTCGCACCGAGTGTGGGACCTCTCGATGCCAACACAATGCTACCAAAGTATGGCCTATGGCCATAATGCGAGATACTGACAGGCAGACGTGTTCTGTTGCCATTGTGCCAGACATGGTCATTCTTTCAAGGAATGTACGAAGAAGAATCAGCTTCTGAAGTGTGCCAACTGCTGGTGGAAAAAAAGTCCTTTGGCACACACACACACACACACACACACACACACATACATACATCTGTGGACAGGATATCTAAAAGCAATAGATATCCTCAAAAGATGTACCAATTATGTGATTAGTCAGAGGTACCAGCTGTGTTGTGCTGAGTGCCGCTGGCTGGTTGGTACCGAGCCAGTGGCACCCCAGCTGGTTAGTAACAGTCATTCTTTCTATAATTTATGTTATTAATCAAAGTAGATTGTTGTGTAATTGACAAAATACTAACCGTAAATGATCCAGATACAGTCACAACAACGTGTCAGTTTAATATGGTCGGGAGCCCAGGTGGCAAATGATGAGAGACTTTGACAAATGACCAGGAGAGGTTAGAAATCAAGGTTATCTCTAATAGAGATATGTGATGCTGTCAAGAAATCTGAAATGTCATAATAATTACTTTACAATTATTGTTAATTGTTATAATATTGTTAATAATTGTTTTACAACTGTACTGTAAATGAACCTGGAGATTTGGATGCAAGCCAATTGCAATATGCAACCTTCTTATCTTGAACAGCCTTAGCACATTTATTGGAAAAATGGAAAAACCAAGGTTTTTAGATAAAGGACAAGATTTTAAGGTGGTATATGGAATAAAGGATTTCACTGACACAATATGAGCAAACATTGACACCAGAAAATTTTAAACAATAATCTGACCAACCAAGGAAAAGAAATCTCACAGATCATCCCATTTTGCATTCCTGTAATGCCAAACAACGTGAGGTTGAGAATGGCCTTGAGAGAAAGGCTGTATTGGAGAAAAGACCATCACCAAGTTGTTATCTAAGATGCATAGAGGACCACTCGCCTCAGCCATATACTTAGAAGGGTTGTTTGTGAGAAAAAGATCAAGACTGTTAGCTGTGTGATTGTCTGGGTATTCTGGTAGATATATGAAGAATTTGTGTGAAGTCATTAGTAATTGCAAAAGCCTCAACATCTTGACCAGCTGGGTCCATGTGACTAGAAAACTGAAGCCAGCTGGAAATGTGAACATTAAAGTCACCAAGGAAAATTATCTCACTGTTGGGACAGTTGGACTGGAGAAAGTTAAGTTTCAAAGAGAGGAAGTCAAAATGAGTTCCAAGTGATTAGTGGAGTTGGGAGAAAAATAGAGGTAACAGATAAATTTGGCAGAATGGGGTAGAGAGATTTTAAGCCAGAGAAGATTGAAAAGTGAAGATTCCAAATTACTAAGTCTCTGACAGTGAATATCAGATCAGACATGTGCCCAAATACCACCTTTGATGCGAAAGGAATTGTACAGAAATTAATTAGGACAATTGAGATAAACAGTGGTTGAATTAACCAATAATTGAGATTCTGTCAGAAAAAGTAAGTGGGGCTTGGCAGACTGTAAGTGGAAAAGGACATCATTGACATTGGAAGAACTGAGACCACATATATGTAGATTTGTGAAATGAACGAGGAAGTGTTTGGTAGGTTTAGATCTTTTCACAGATAAGTTTGTTCTATTAGTTTGACGGCGCCTCCGTAGCCAAGTGGGCAGGAGCAGCAGTGCGTAGCACACACTTCTTGATTAGACCGTGGTTCAAGCCCGTGACCCCCAAATACGGATGATGCAGAAAGGTCAGGAATGAACACCGCATATCCCCAGAGCAATATGGCCTTAGTTGCTAATGCTCCTAAAAACCAAATAACAAACTCTATTAGTTTGACTATTCATGTTAGTATTTGAAGTTCATTCATTCATGCCATTAGTATTTGAATGCAGAGCTTATTCATGTTTCAAGCTGATTTATAATTTTTATATTTTATTTTATAAAAGCATTAACTTTCTAACTTAGGAACATTTTTATTACATCTTTGGGATTTCGTATTAAGTTTTTTAATATTATCCACAAAAAAAGTTAAGCATTTAGCCTTTAATTCAACTGGAGAATTAATTAATTCAGCTTCTCTTTTACTAGCTTTCTTTGTTTTAGCCAGTTGACTGGGCATGAGAAGTATGGTCTCGTTACGTATTAGTATTAGTAGTGGCAAATTATGTAAGAAAGCAAGCTTTATAAAGCATCACCCAAATAAAAAAAAGAATCCCACATTACCTGTCCATTTTTGCCAATAACACAACTCTGCATTTTGAAAAAAATTCACTGATGTTTTCTGAGAAAAGAATATTTCTGAATCATTTTCTAGTACTGAGTTCAAACATAACTTCCATTTGTGTTCATCACGTCAGGTTTCTACAAAAATCACGAAAGGAATTTTGAATTTTCACAAATTTTAATAATTTTGGCAGAATCTGTGCACTGAAATTATAACAAAATGCTACTTTTACCAGACACTTATATTTAAATACATGTTGGAAACACTATTAAAAAGTGCAATATGGTAAAAAAGCCCACTAAATACTCACCTTTCATTTTAAAAACTGATCTGCGATGGGTAAAATTTTAATTTCTTTGATTTTATTGGAGATTGTTTTACGTTACAGGCCCTCTTCAGCATCCAACAATAGTCACCCATCATGTTAACATTCCACCTTCACTGGTACTCATCATGGCCTGCCTTTTGTGCCATAAAAATCAAATCAAATCCCTGGTACCTCATATCCATGTCCCTAATGTCCTGGTGAAACCTCTCCCCCTGTTCTTCACTAGCACTTCCTAGCTTTTCCGGGAAGTAGTTGATGTGGGAGTGTAAAACATGTACCTTGACACTCATGTTGCAGCCTACCTTATTGAGGTTTGCCAACATATTTTCAACTATATGCTTGTAGTCTGGATCTTTTTTCCCTAAGAA
Source organism: Mastigoproctus giganteus (assembly GCF_048544385.1). Lineage (NCBI taxonomy): Eukaryota > Metazoa > Arthropoda > Arachnida > Uropygi > Thelyphonidae > Mastigoproctus > Mastigoproctus giganteus. The sequence continues at coordinate 227,845,024 of NC_143577.1, forward strand.
GTTTTCACCAGTAGACATGAAGCTAATCCATGCCTGTTTTTTTCTTTTATTCTTAATTCCCTCAAAATCTGTCCTTCATTAGTTTGCAGATTTGAAGTTCAACAAAAATACCTTGTTTTAGCTTCTCTTGAGTGATCAATTTAGTACAAATTTAGTTTTTAGCTATATTCTCCAATATTAGTGGAAGGCATGGAATCGGCAAAAAAGATTTCCATGTGGGACTAGTCTAACGGCAGATTGAATATTAGGATACACAATGCCTTTCTTAGTCTTTGCCTTGTATCCCTCTACATTAACTAAGCAAAGGTAACAGTTATCACAGTGGTTTGTAGCCACCTGCCAAATCATGGGAATTGCAAATGGCATAGCCTTCTTTTTTCCATTTTTCCACAATCTCAATGCTTCAACACAGGTTCGGTAAACTTTGTGGAGCATATTTTTTATCTTGGTCACAGTTTCACTCCAAAATAAGCACAGTACACATTTTTTTACAAATTCTGTAATATCTTGTCTTTGCTTGAGGACTACGTAACTTCCACAAATATAACAAAATAAGTTTGGATTGTTCAACCACTTGTGTGAAGACATTTTACTTGCTTTTCAGCACAAGTTTGACATGATAACCTCAAAAATAAACTAAGCTCATACTGATGAACACTGCTGCATGGAGCTCTCAAGGTCAAAAAACAAATGACTGAAGGCAGTGTTGCCAACATGTGAAAATTTAGTTTACAAATTCCCAGCATTTACTCCTAACTTAATGCATTCAATAATACAACTCGTGACATCAACTTTTATATATCAACTTAAGTGATACGTAAAGAAAAAAGGTACATGACAGAAAAAAAATGAATAACTTTTCTAAAAAAAAGGGTTAAAAAGAGTTAAAAACAACTATTAAACCATGCAGAATGGTTTAATTTGTCTCTATTTCTTACTTGAATTTTATTTAAACTTCACTTATTTGCACTTCTGCAACAGATGGAAGTTTGTTCCGGCCATCAACCACCTGCTGGCTGAAGCCAACTTTCACACATCTATCCTGCAACCATTCTTCCCCAGTTTGCATTTATGCTCTCTCATGTGTATAGGCTGAGCAAGAGGAAGAATGCCATCAGCGTTGAGCTTGCTCAATCTGTTCAAAGCCTTAAACACCTCAATCAGATCACCTGTGAGGCAATCTAATTGAGATCCTGATTTTCCAGATGCTGCACTTTGCAGTAATGAAGCCTTTTTTGGTAAGACTACCCTTTTGTCCCCTTCACCAATCTGTTGCCCTTCTCTGCACCCTTTTCAGCAGATCTACATCTTTCCTAAAATAAGGTTTCCAGACCAGTATGTGTTATTCAAGATACAGCCTAACCAAAAGTAAGGGTTGACTCCTTTGGGAATTGAACTTACGGCCTTCACATTATTAGCACGACACTGACCTAAGGGATCCTTAATGTTTTGTCATTCTTCCCATTGCACACTAGAGGAATTTCAGTTTTAGTATGGATTCTAATTAGTCAGTATCAGGTGAAGGGAGTAAGTTCCCACATGAGCTGTTCTTGCTTTTTTAGCTTACATGAAAATTAGTTGGCAAACACACATTTTTACTGCAAAATACGAAATAAAAACTATGAAATAGGATATCATATGAACTGGTACACCATGACCAAAGTAGTAGATGCACTAAAAAAAAAAAGGAAAAAAAAAGACATTCCTTGTGAGTGCGATGAGTATGCCTGTCACAGTTTTTCCTCACTCTTCCCATGGGCATTTCAGAATATTTCATTGTGAAATGTCTTTCTTTGCCAAAAGGAAAAATAATGGAATAGAAAATACTGCCCAAAAATATTCTCCAGTCTGGTTAAATGACATTTGGACTACATATGAATTTCGTATTGACAAAAAATAGTTATCTTTTCACTACCTGTTGACTAAGTATATATTCTCTTCTTAGAATTACAAAATTTTCCAGTTATTTATTTATTTATTATTTCCTTTTAGTCACACCTAGGTGGGTTAGATGAAGCTGAAACTAGAAGGCGGCAGCGGCGACAAAGGTATCGACAAAGACAGACACAACGCATGTTAGAGCCTTTGGAACAGACAGGCCAAGAAGAAAATCCTTCAACAAACAATGAGGATGATGTTATTCAAATTACTGGAATGCCACAACGTTATAGAGGCCCATTTAATAGATTATTTTATCGTAGTGAAAGACCCACTGCGTACGATTTTTTTTTTTTAACTAATACTATCTATACTGTATAATTCCTGAATAAGATCTAATCACTATTAGCTTTTAATGCATCTTTTGTGTTTGGACATTTCCATAATTTTTTTAAAATTATTTATTTAATAAGAACTTCCATTAAATTTCCACTGTATATATGCATGTGTACAACATTTCAAAATTCCCATGTTAAGAAAACTGTGGAAAACTAGTTAGTTTAGTTCAGTACATAAGTCACCAGTGATTGGACAGACTGAAAATGGGAGTGGCATAACTAGGAAGAAATTTAGGCATAGTTATAAGCACTTGAAGCAGTGAAAATTTAAAAATTTGACAGTTGAAGGTGAAATTATAAGATGACAGTTGTGACAAATGAATGTAGTAGTAGTATGTGTTAGAGCCATTGAAATAGACAAACAAAGAAAAAAAATTCTTCACTTGGAACGTCAGATAAGTCACCTTTTATAACCTATTGTGCAGAATTCAGTAAGTCAATTGCCAGGCACTTTTGTTAAAATAATGTTTGCAATAACAATCTTCAATTGATCTTCTAAATTCTACTTAGCATATATGGGCGCCTCCGTAGCCAAGTGGGCAGGAGCAGCAGTGCGTAGCACACGCTTCTTGATCAGACCGGGGTTCGAGCCCGTGACCACCAAATACGGAGGATGCGGAAAGGTCAGGAAATGATCACCGCATATCCCCGGAGCAATATGGCCTTAGTTGCTAATGCTCCTGAAAACCAAATAACAACAACAATTAACATATATGAATAGTAGTAGTGGCATGTGATGCAAGAAAGCAAGTGTATGAGCTTATGCAGCATCAGCCAAAAAAAAAAAATCACACCATTCCCTCCAAATGCCTGTCCAGTTCCTCCTTAAATTTATTTAACCTATCAACTTCCACAACGACAGATGGAAGTTTGTTCCAGCAATTAACCACCCACTGGCTAAAGGCAAATTTCCGCACATCTATTCTACATGTCTTTTCTTAATTTGAATTTATGCCCCCTTAGGTTCGTAATCTGAACAAGTGGAAGGATCCCATCAGAATTTAGCGTGCTCAACCCTTTCAAGGCCTTATACGCCTCAATCAGATCACCACGCAGGTGCCTAGTCTCCAGCCACTGCAATTTGCAGAACTTAAGCCTCTCTTGGTAAAGAGGATTCCTTCATTCCCCTCATCAATCTTGTTGCCCTTCTCTGTACACGCTCAAGCAAATGTACATCCTTCCTAAAATGAGGCCTGTACACAGTACTCAAGGCGTGGCCTGACCATTACCTTATACAGAGGGACAATCACCTCCTTTTCCCTGCTAGCAAAATTCCTATATATCATTGACAAAACCCCATGACCAGCCTGTCTGCATTGCTCAGAAAACTTCATATCTGACTGCACAATTACTTCCATAATAAAATCAGTATTAGGAGAAAATGAGCAACAAAGTCACAGAAAGTTCAGATAAGTGTGATATTTTAAATACACTATAGGTAAAAATGTGTCATATAAGAATACTAAAATCCAAACAACGGGTTCAACCTTGAATGTTTCATAAATGAACTCATCTTTGTTTATCTACAGTGCACAGTATCATATTTAATTTTGCAAACTCTGGTTGAAATGGCTTAAAAATGAAAGAAAATTATGCTAACCATTAAGCAAAAAGAACTGCAATTTGGAAAGAGGGGAAAAACAAGGAAAGAACATTATAGTTTTGTGTGTGTGTGTGTGTGTGTGTGTGTGTGTGTGTGTGTGTGTGTGTGTGTGTGTGTGTGTGTGTGTGTGTGTGTGTGTTATGAAGAAAAGTGTGTATGAAAGTCAAGATTGAATTTCGGATTATCTGTGTTCTCTCGATTATTCATGCTTCTCAGTTATTTCAGATAATCATGAGTTTATTGAATTTATATTTTTTACGATACTTCTGTAATCAGTGTTGGAGACAGAAGCCATTAAATAGAAACTGTGTAATGATAACACCTCCCCCCACAAACCATGGAATATAAAGTAGACTACAGTTAACTTATTCTATTCATGGCCTGATAACAGAAGATATATTTGTTATTGATTCTGTATCAGCAATTTTGCTCAATGAAGGAGAAAAAAATGTATTCTTTAAGATTAAAAGAAAAATGTTATTTTTTACTTTTTTTTTTTTTTTTTTGTTTTATTGGTTGGTGGACAAGAACATTTTTAATTAATTTTAACTAAATTAAAAAACTAAATAAACAGTACTCCAAGCGATTCTGTTGTGCAAACTAATGTTTAATTGTTGCACTCTATCAAATGTTCTGGTATACTTGTATATTATACTTGTACTTGTATATTATATTATACTTGTATATATCATCACGTGCTATAGAATAAAATTGTTTGTTTGAACAAATAAACAATAACTTAACAGTTCTTGTGGCATTTTGGTAGCAATTAGTGACTACCTTTTTCAACTGCTGTGGACTTGAACTGTAGTTCTTGGGAACTAGAAACAAATTATGAAAATGAACAAAATTAAACTGTACTTTATTGTTCAAGGTATCTGGGCACATTCATCTTAAGTATGCAATCATGTGTGTAATTTTTGCTGTGTATTTTTGTGGAGTGCTTTGATTAAACATTAATTTTCAAAATAGAATGATAGAACTGTTAATTTAGTTTCTTAATTTAATACCTAGTTTTAATTCATGTTTTGTCTTACAAGTGCTATTATTATTACTCTTATTATTAATAGGGGTGAATGATACAAAGAAGCAAGCTTATACAGCATAAGTCAAAATGAAATACTACTCTTCTCATCTGTACATCCCTTCTAATATGCCTAATCTTTCCTTATTTTTACTCACTTTCTGGCTGAAAAGCAAATTTTTGCACATCTCTCCTCAGTTTTATGCTCTTTTGTGTGTGTGTGTTGTACAAGAAAAGAGTAAGATTACTGTCATCAACTTTGCTCAATCCATTTAAAGCCTTAAACACTTCAGTTGGTCTCTTCACAAATGCCTAGTTTCCAAGTGCTGCAATTTGTAGACCAGAAGTCTTTCATGGTAAGAGTATTCTTTTGTGTTCTTGAGATTATCTGATTGCTCTTCTCTGCAATCATTCCAAGAGATCCACATCCTTAAAATGAGGCTTCCAGACCTGTAAACAGCACTCAAGATACAGCTTAACCATTGCCTTATAAAATGGGATAATCACCTCCTTGTCTCTGCTGGTAAAGTTTTTGTATTATCATTGAAGAGTCCTATGAGCTGTTCTAGCAGCCTGTCTAAACTGCTCAGAGAGCTTCATGTCAGACTGTACAATTACCCCGGGTTCTCTCATTCTCCATCACCTTGAGTGTGGTAACATCAAATTGGTATATTATTCTGGGATTGCTGCTGCCCATATGCAGTAAATTACATTCATCAATGTTAAATCTCCATTTTCACTTCTCAGTCCGTCTGCCCAATTTTTCTAGGTCTTGCTGCAGGAGTATGCCTTGATTCATATCATGAATCACCCTACCAACCTTTGTTTATCAACTGCAAACTTAGACAATAAGCTTAATATTCCTTAATCAGTATTGTTAATAAATATTGTAAACAGTAAAGGGCATGCCACTGAATCCTGACGGATTCCATGAATAATATTAGTTCAAGAGGAGTAGTGCCCATTTACACTCATAAGCCAAAACATTGATCCTCCTTGTCTTCCTAGGTATTGTGGGATGGTGGAACGCATGCCACAATATTTAGGAGTGAAATCATTGACCAATGCAGCATATATAGTGACGACATGGTAGTGCCTATCAATTTGTCAGTATGAAGCCCTTGCAATGGGGAAAGGGAAGGACCTGATGGAGTTTGAGTGGAGAATGATTTGTAGCACTAGGAAGGCTGGGCTGGCATCCCAAAAACCTGGCATCCCAGGCATTGTCAGCTTTTTTGCCCCTGTAGTGAAGATCTGATGGAAATAGTCTAAAGAGGGAAATAGGACCACCAAACATGCTAGGACAAGGAGATCACCACTGGTTGATAGGCAAGGTAAATGCTGGTTGGCACATGCTGTCTGCGACAACAGACAGTTCACGATCCCTCAATTAATGGCAGACTACAACCAGGGTGCACAGAGAAACGTTTCTGAGCACACCATCCATGGACACGCTTGCGGATGGTCCTGTGGAGTAGGTAAATTGTCATGTGTCCATGTTGATTGACCATCATCGACATCTCTGCTTGCAGTGGGCACAGGAGCACCTATCCTAGCTGGAAAAAGAGTCGCCTGGTCTGATGAATCAAGGTTCCAGCTCCGTCATGCCAATGCACGGGAACATATTAAGTGGTGAGCCAGTGAACAGCTGCAACCAGACTCCATGGTTGGATAAAAATAGGTTGACTGCAGTGGTATCACAGTTTGGAGGGTGTTTTCATGAATATCACTGGGTCCCGTCATCTCCATTGAACATACCCTCAATGCCAAATCCTGGCATTGTTTTGGATCAAGCTTTTCCCAACATGGTGACTGTGTCTCTAGATAGCACTGGACTCTTTCAACAAGACAATGCCCCCATTTCACAAGTCCTGCATTGTACAGGAATGGGTGAAGGAGCATGTACAAGCATTTTGTGTGTTTCCGTGGTCGCCATGATTGTTTTCTAAATCAGCATGTTCGGGAGGCAACTAGAGGGAGCAATACTCTTGATTTGATTATCAGTAGTGATTCTTCATGCATTAAGAATCTGCAGACACAGGAACCACTAGGAGGCAGTGATCACAGTGAACTGAAGTGGGATTTACTCAAGGAGGTAACTACTATCAGGGGTAAAGGGAAGGGCTATTGCTTTCGTAAATGCGACTACGATGGTCTGAGACAGTATTTAAATTCTATACAGTGGGACCAACTGATGATGTTACCAACAGCAAACTCAAAATGGGAAGCATTCAAAGAACTTATCTTGGAAGCTACTAGGCTTTACATACCAACTAAGAAATACTGTTCAAGGTTCAGGCCTAAATGGATGTCAGATGAACATCCATGATAATGAGACATATGGCAGAGAAGAAAAATGCATGGGATACATATAAATTAACATGTGACACAGAAGCCTATGATAGATATAAGTTGATCTGTAACCAAGTTACAAAGGAGGTTAGGCAGGCAAAGGCAGATTACGAGAAATCTTTGGCAACGGATGCAAAGAAAAACAGCAAGGAGTTCTTTACTTATGTAAACTCTATAAGGAAAGGGATGAATCACATTGGTCCACTTGATATCGATGGTTCAACTGTTCATGATCCTGCTCAGGGAGCTAACAAACTAAATCAATATTTTGCATCTACGTTCACACATGAGGAGTTATTCAGGAAGGGGAATGCCATAGATGAAGTAAACACTGGCAATGAGCTAGATGATCTTGTAATAATTGAGAGTAAAGTGGAGGAGAAATTGTTGAAGATAAATACAAGAAAGGCACCTGGGGTGGATGGGATCTATCCAGTTATATTAAAGGAGGCAGCAAAGGAAGTAAGCAATCCGTTAGCCATAATTATGAGAGCTTCCGTGGACTCAGGGGAGGTACCCACAGACTGGAGATGTGCAAATGTAACCCCAATTCACAAAGGAGGATCAAAGGCTGACACAAGTAATTATAGACCTGTGAGTTTAACTTCTGTTCCAGAAAATTAATGGAGGCACTGGTTAAAGAAGCACTGCATGATCATTTTGACAAGACTTCAGTTATAGCTCAGACACAGCATGGTTTTGTTAAGGGAAGGTCTTGCCTGACCAATTTGATTGGATACTATGATGTAGTCACAAAAGAATTGGATGCAGGGAATAACTTTGATATTATATATTTGGATCTTAGAAAGGCTTTTGATACTGTTGCACATGGAAGACTGCTGCACAAATTGGAGCAGTGTGGCATTGGAGGCAAATTGTTGCTATGGATAAAGGGATGGTTGGGAGGCAGAAGACAGAGAGTGGTAATTAATGGACTCTGCTCGTCGTGGACTAATGTTATTAGTGGAGTCCCTCAGGGTTCAGTGTTGGGTCCATTGTTGTTTTCTGTATTTATAAATAATATTGATGAAGGTATATCAAGCTTAATGTCCAAGTTTGCAGATACAAAGGTTGGCAGGGTTGTTAAGGATGCTACTGATGCTATGCTGCTGCAACAGGATCTGGAAAGGTTGAGCAAATGGGCTGAGAGGTGGCAAATGAAGTTTAACATTGACAAATGTAAAGTACTACATATGGGAAACAGCAACCCCAGAGCAACGTATCAACTCTGTGGTACTACACTGACAGTGGTAGAGAATGAAAAGGACCTGGGGGTAATTCTGCGGTACTACACTGACAGTGGTAGAGAATGAAAAGGACCTGGGGGTAATTGTGCAGGCAGATATGAAGTTCTCTGAGCAGTGCAGACGGGCTGCAAGAGTAGCTCATTGTGTCTTATCAATGATATACAGGAATGTTTCTAGCAGGGATAGGGAGGTGATTATTCCCTTGTATAAGGCAATGGTCAGGCCGCACCTTGAGTACTGTATACAGGTCTGGAGGCCTCATTTCAAGAAGGATGTAGAGCTGCTGGAACGAGTACAGAGAAGGGCAACAAGGTTAGTGAACGGAACAAAGGGTTGCTCTTACGAAGAAAGGCTTAAGTTTTGCAAATTACAGTGTCTGGAGACTAGGCACCAGCGAGGTGATCTGATTGAGGTGTAGAAAGCCTTGAGTGGTTTGAGCATGCTCAATGCTAATGGGATACTGCCTCTTGCTCAGAATAATCACCTGAGAGGGCATAAATTCAAATTGAGGAAAGACAGATGTAGGATAGATGTGCGGAAATTTGCCTTTAGCCAGCGGGTAGTTGGTTGGTGGAACAGACTTCCATCCCTTGTTGTGGAAGTTGATAGCCTAAATAAATTTAAGGCTCAGCTGGACAGCAGGTATTTCGAACGAACGGAGGGGTGAAGTGGATTTTTTTTTTTTTTTTTTTGGCTGATGCTGCATAAGCTTGCTTTCTTGCATCATATGCCTCTACTAATGCTAATGTTCTGTCCAGCTGGTACATGATACCCGAGGACATCCTTCATAGTCTCGTGGAGATGATGCCATGCCAGGTTTAGGTGATTATCATGGCAAAAGGCAACTCAATGTTCTATTAGGTAGGTAGTCATAATATTTTGGCTGATGAGTGTATAACTACCCTCTGTCTTCTGCCACTCAGTCATCCCTTTATTCATAGTAGTAAATTGTTTTTAATGCTGTATTGCTGCAATTTGTAGCAGCAGCAAATACTGCAGCAGTATTTTGTGCAGAACAGTATTAAAAACTTTACTGAAATTTAAATATATGATGTCAAAATTGTTTGCATCCAGTTCCTTTTTTACTGCATTATAGTAGCTAATCAGATTAGTCAGACAGGATCCCCCTTAACAATCATAAGAATCTGCAGATAAAGGAACCACTTGGTGGCAGTGATCACAGCGTACTGATGTGGGATTTACTTAAAGATGTAACTACCATCAGGGAGTAAAGGGAAGGGATTTTGCTTTCGTAAAAGTGACTACAGTGGTCTCAGATTTTTTTTAATTTTATGCAGTGGGATCAACTGATGATGTTACCACAAATTCTGAATGGGAAGCATTCAAGGAATTAAACTTGGAAGCTACTAGGCTTTTCATACCAACTAAGAAATACAGTTCAAGGTTTAGGCCTAAACGGATGTCAGATGACCTAATGAGACTTGTGGCAGTGAAAAAAAAATGCATGGGCCACATATAAATTATCAGGAGACACAGATGCCTATGGTAGATATAAGGTAGACTGTAATCAAGTCACAAAGGAGGTTAGGCAAGTGAAGGTAGATTATGAGAAATCTTTGGCAAGGACACAGAAAAACTGCAAAGACTTCTTTACTTATGTAAACTCTAGAAGGAAGGAGATGAATCAGATTGGTCCACTTGACAGCAACAGTTCAATTGTTGATGAACCTGCTGAGGTTGCTGACAAAACTGAATGAGTATTTTGCATCTACATATACACATGAGGAGGTCTGTAGGGAAGTGGAGTCCAGAAGATTATCAAACTCTAACAGAGAACTAAATGATTTTGTAATAACTGAAAGTAAAGTGGAAGAGAAATTGTTGAAATTAAACATAAGAAGGACACCTTGTGTGGATGGGATCCATCCAGTTATTTTAAAGGAGGCAGCAAAGGAAGTAAGCAAAACCTTAGCCATAATCATGAGAGCATCCTTGGATTCAGGGGAGGTCCCCACAGACTAGAGATTTTTTTTTTTTTTTGGGCTGATACTGCATAAGCTTGCTTTTTTGCATCATATGCCTCAACTAATACTAACAAACACATGCAGTATTTCCATATAATTCCATTCCTGTTAAGATGATCCTGCAGTACTTTCCTTAACCACTGATTACATTTTGTGAACAGAAGTCAAGTCAAGCTTACAGGTCTGTAATTGCTCACATCATCCTTTGATCCCCTATTGCGAATAGAAGAAACATTTGCATACCTCCAATCAATAGGAGCCCTCCCCAGTTCCAAGAATGCTCTCATAATTATAGCCAAGCGTTTGCTTACCTCATTTTCTGCTTCTTAGTTATCACAAAATCATTTAGCTTCCAGTTTGTCAGCAACCTGAACAGGATCATCAATAGTTAGGCTATTCATATCTACTGAGCCAATGTTGTTCATTCCTTTCCTTCTAATTATAACACAGGCAAAGAATTCTTAGCCACTTTTATTTGCATTTTCAGCCAAGAACCTTCTCATAATCCCCCTTAGCTTGCTTTGCCCTCTTAATGACTTGATAGCATTAGTAAAGGCACATGATGCAAGAAAGCAAGCTTATATAGCATCAGCCAAAAAAAAAAGAAAAGAAAAAAATCTAATTTCACCCATCCACTAGTGCCAAATGTTTGTCTAGTTCGGCCTTGAATCTGTTTAAGCTATCAACTTCTACTAACTACAGATGGAAGTTTGTTCCAGCAATCAACCACCCACTGGCTAAAGGCAAACTTCCGCACATCTATCCTTCAACTGTCTTTCCTCAGTTTGAATTTATGCCCTCTCAGGCAATTATTCTGAGCAAGAGGAAAAATCCCATCAGCATTGAGCATGCTCGAACCATTCGAGGCTTTATACACCTCAATCAGATCACCTTTCAGGTGCCTGGTCTCCAGACACTGTCATTTGCAAAACTTAAACCTTTCTTTGTAAGAACAACCCTTTGTTCCATTCACTAATCTTGTTGCCCTTCTCTGCACTTGCTCCAGCAGCTCTACATCCTTCCTAAAATGAGGCCTCCAGACCTGTATACAGTACTTAAAGTGTGGCCTGACCATTGCCTTACACAAGGGGATAATCACCTCCTTATCCCTGCTAGAAAAAATTCCTGTATGTCAATGTTAAGACACAATGAGCTACTCTTGCAGACAGTCTGCACTGCTCAGAAAACTTCATATCTGCCTGCACAATTACCCCCAGGTCCTTTTCATTCTCTGCCACTGTCAGTTTAGTACCACACAGTTAATACATTACTCTGGGGTTACTGCTTCCCGTATGCAGTACTTTACATTTGTCAATTTTAAACTTCAGTTGCCACCTCTCAGACCATCTCAACTTTTCTAGATCCTGTTGCAGCAGCAGCGTACTGTCATTAACAACCCTGCCGACCTTCGTATCGTCTGCAAACTAGGACATTAAGCCTGATATACCATCATCAATATCATTAATAAATACAGAAAACAATAAAGGATCCAACAATGAACCCTGAGGGACTCCACTAATAACATTAGTCCATGAAGAGTAGTGTCCATTGATTACCACTCTGTCTTCTCCCACTCAACCATCCCTTTATCCATAGCAGCAATTTTCCTGCAATGCCACACTACTCCAATTTGTGCAGCAGTCTTCCATGTGCAACAGTATCCAAAGCCTTTCTAATATCCAAATATATGATATCAGAGTTATTCCCTATATCCAGTTCCTTTTTGGTCACTTCATAGTATCCAATCAAATTGGCCAGACAACACTTCCACTTAACAAAACCATGCTGTGTCCGAGCTATAATTGAAGTCTTGTCTAGATGATCCTGCAGTGCTTCTTTAACCAGTGCCTCCATTAATTTCCCTGGAACAGAAGTCTCTAATTACGTGTGTTGCCCTTTGATCCTCATTTGTGAATTGGGGTCACATTTGCACATCTCCAGTCTATGGGTACCTCTCCTGATTTCAAGGAAGCTCTCATAATTATGGCTAAGCGTTTACTTACTTTGTTTGCTGCCTCCTTTAATATAACTGGATAGATCCCATCCACCCCAGTTGCCTTTTTTTCATGTTTATCTTCAACAATTTCTCCTCCACTTTGCTTTCAGTTATTGCAAAATCATCTAGCTCAGAGTTTAATTCACCTCTGGCATTCCCCTCCCTGAATAACTCCTCATTTGTGAATGTAGATGCAAAATACTCATTTAGTTTATTAGATACCTGAGCAGAATCATCAACAATTGAACCATCAATATCCAGCGACCCATCTGATTCATCCCCTTCTAGAGTTTATATAAGTAAAGAACTCTTTGACGAACTCTGATAGAAGACAAGTTTGCACGTACTTTAGGTTTATGTTTTCCCTGCTATTTTATAATCCCATGCATTTTTTCTTCTCTGCCACTAGTCACATTAGTTCATCTGACGTCCATTTAGATCTAAACCTTGAACAATATCTCTTTGTTAATATAAAAGCTTAGTTGCTTCTATAATTACTCCCCTGAATGCCTCCCATTTATAATTTGCATTTGGTAACATCATCACATGATCCTCTGAAAAGAATTTAAAAACTGCTTGTCTCCTTTACCCTCAACAGTAATTTTCATCTTTAAGTCGATCCCACATCGATATATTATGATCACTGCCACTAGTGATTCTTAATGCATCAAGTCACCTTGATAATCAGGTCAAGAGTACTCTTTCTTTTGTTGCCTCTCTAACATGCTTTTTTAACAAGAATTTGCAGATAAAGAAACTACTGGGTGACAGTAATCAAAATGAACTGATGTGGGAGTTACTTAAATTTGTAACTACCATCAAGGCTTTTGCTTTCGTAAAGGTGACTACAGAGGTCTGAGACAGTTTTTAAATTCTGTACAGTGGGATCAACTGATGATGTTACCAATGTTGAATTCTAAATGGGAAGCCTTCAGGGACTTAATTTTGGAGGCTACTAGGTTTTTCATTCCAACTAAGAAATACTGTTCAAGGTTTAGACCTAAATGGATGGCAGATGAATTAATGAGGCTTGTGGCAGAGAAGAACATTGTAGGGGATGCATATAAAGTATCAGGTGACACAGAAGCCTATGGCAGTTTTATGAACTAGTCTGTGATCAAGTCACAAAGGAGGCTAGGCGGGCAAAGGCAGATTACGAGAAATCTTTGGCAAAGGATGCAAAGAAAAACAGCAAAAAGTTCTTTACTTATGTAAACTCTATAAGGAAAGAGATCAATCAGATTGGACCACTTAACATAGATGGGTTGACCATTGATGATCATGCTCAGGTAGCTGATAAACTGAATGAGTATTTTTCATCTACATTCACACATGAGGAGTCATTCAATGAGTTGAGTGCCAGAAGTTTATCAAATGCTAACAGGGAGCTAAGTGATTTTGTAATAAATAAGAGCAAAGTGGAGGAGAAATTGTTGAAGTTAAACATAAGGATGGCACTTGGGATGGATGGGATCTATCCAGTTATATTAAAGGAAGTAAGCAAATCCTTACTTCCTTTAATATAATATAATAGCTTCCTTGGACTCAGGGGAGGTCCCCGTGGACTGGAGGGGTGCAAATGTGACCCCAATTCACAAAGGAGGATCAATGGGTGACACACGTAATTAGAGACTTCTGTTCCAGGGAAATTAATGGAATCACTGGTTAAAGAAGCATTGCAGGATCATCTAGACAAAACTGCAGTAATAGTTAAGACACAGCATGGGTTTGTTAAAGGGAGGTCTTGTCTGACCAATTTGATTGGATACTATGATGTGGTTACAATGGAACTGAATGCCAAAAATAATTTTGATATCATATACTTGGATTTCAGGAAAGCTTTTGGTACTGTTGCACCTGAAAGACTGCTATACAAATTGGAGAGGTATGTCATTAAGGGTAAGTTGCTACAATGGATAAAGGGATGGTTGAGTGGCAGACAACAGAGAGTGGTAATCAATGGGCACTGCACTTCGTGGACAAATGTTATTAGTGGAGTTCCCCAGGTTTCGGTGTTGGGCCCATTGTTTTGTATATTTATTTATCAATGATATTGATGAAGGTATATCAGTGTTGGACACTGATATACCTTCAGTTGCAAACTTGGACATTGTTTAATGTCCAAGTTTGCAGATGATACAAAGGTTGGCAGGGTTGTTAACGACAGTAAAGACAGTATGCTACTCCAACTGGATCTAGATGTTGGGAAAATGGGCTGAGAAGTGGCAACTGAAATTTAACATTGACAAATGCAAATTACTGCATATGGGTAGCAGTAACCGAAGAGAAATGTACCAACTGTGTGGTACTAGACTCAGGGAAGTGGAAAGTGAAAAAGACCTGGGGGTAATTGTGCGCTCAAATATGTAGTTCGCTGAGCAGTACAGATGGGCTGCCTGGGCAGGTCATGGAGTCTTTTCAATGATATATAGGAATTTTGCTAGCAGGGACAGGGAGGTGATTATCCCATTATACAATCCAATGGTTAGGATACACCTAGAGTAGTGTGTACTGGTCTGGAGGCCTCATTTTAGGAAGGATATAGAGTTGTTAGAATGAGTACAAAGAGGGGCAACAAGATTGGTGAGGGGAACAAAGGGGTGCTGTTACCAAGAAAGGCTTAAGTTTTATAAATTGCAGCACCTGGAGAGTAGGCACTTGTGAGGTGATCTGATTGAGGTGTATTAAAGGCCTTGAATGGGTTGAGCAAGCTGAATACTGATGGGATTCTTTCTCCTCTCAGACTAAGAACCTGAGGGGGCACAGTTTCGAATTGAGGAAAGATAGTTGTAGAATAGAGGTGCGGAAATTTGCCTTTAGCCAGCAAGTAGTTGATTGGTGGACCAGGCGTCCATCTGTTGTGGAAGCTAATAGCCTAAATAAATACAAGGTTGAGCTGGACAGGCATTTGGAACAAATGGAGTGAAATGGAACGTGTTTTTTTTTTTTTTTTGGCTGATGCTGCATAAGCTTGCTTTCTTGCATCGTATGCCTCTACTAATGCTAATGCTGGTGTAGATAACAGTCCAATAAATGTAGAAACTTTCTGCTATTGTGTGAGTGACCAACTCACAAGTTCTATTTTATATCTGAAAAGTTAAAGTTCCCCATCATAAACATTGCAATCTATATGCCCACTCTACCTGCTAGAATAGCTTTTCATTGTACCCTTCACAGTTATTTGGCCTATAGCAGACTCCTACTCTCATTTTAGTTTTCTCAGTGCATATGTCATACAAAGCTGACTTAACATTGCACTGGCCACCCACGTCATTTCAGTGCACTGCTTTAGATTCTGTGTGCTCCTTAACCAAGAGCATTACCCTCTCCTGTCTTGCATATCATTGCTGTACACATTATATTCAAGTTCCACATCCCTGATGTCTCAGGGGTACCATGTTTCCAATATCCCTACTATGTCTGAATTTGAAGATTTAAACCAGTACTTCAAATTCATCAAATTTGTTTACTATACTCGCATTAATGTACAAGCAAATATATATGCATCTGTTTTTGCTTTTAATAATCATGGCACAGCCCACGTATTTTCTTTCCTACAGAGACCCTCTCCAGCAGGCCTTGTAATATTTGACAACTCATTTTTCAGGTTGCTGTATGCCCTGACAGAAGCAGTGCATGAATCACTTTCACCTCTGATTGTGGCTGCTGTTAATCTATTAGGTTGTGTATTTTCCCAAGGCTTGCAGTTTTCGAACCCACTTAGCACTGCCTCGATAGCATTAGCAAATATTTATTCCCCTTCCATATAAGTGTATCCTATCCCTGCCCTGTAAAAATGGTCACTCCTTTAACAGTGGGCTCTCAGTACAGGCCATGCTGAGAAAAATTCTACCTCATGAGCCTTGCACAGTGCCAAGTTGATTACTAGGGTCTCATAATGTGCTGTCTGTGTGGGCAGAATTGCAGGATTTTCAAATTTAATCCTAATTCTTGACTTTTACTCAACAGTGCCCTGTACTTGTAAAATAAATCCTCACATCTCCTACTCTTAACACTTTTGCTGCTGGCTTTTCTGACAACACGTTCAACTCAAGATTGAAAACTGTGGGATTAAGTCAGTCTGAACTGGAAAGGGCAGAAACATTTTTGGGCTTTCTTCACACTATGACTGAATTAATCAACTACCTCAGTGAAGGTTGCTTAACATAAATGTCTGGTTTTTCTTTTTTCAAAGTTCTAAAAATAAGGTGGTTCTCCCACCAAGTGGATTAAAATCTGAAGCTACATATTTGCTTTCAAGAAACAGTGAACATGTTAATATCATTAGTACTAACTTTTACAATGATATCACCTTTTGCCCATAAAAGATGGTAGTTTCTCTGCATCATCAGCTTTAGCCCGTGGTAGATAACCCTGGTCATATTACTTATCCTTTTTACACAATGTATTTCCCATGTTAGTAATCATATTAATTGAGCAGTGTTGTACTAAACGTCATCCTTGTGCAAATCTGTCATATCTAGATCTATTTGTAGATGCTTGTAGGCATTTGTGTGAGAAATGGCGTAATTGATTGTTAACAAAATTTTTGATGTGAAAACATCTATTGCAGAACTAGAGTAAAATTGATCGGTAACGATTTTACTCTAGTGATTTACTGCTAACTTTTACAATGATGTAACCTTTTGCCCATAAAAGATGGTAGTTGCTCTACATCATCAGCTTTAGCCCGGGGTAGATATACCCTGGTCATATTACTTATCCTTTTTACACAATATATTTCCCATGTTAGTAATCATATTAATTGAGCAGTGTTGATTCGGTAGAGTAAGCAGCTAGTACAGTAGACTGTTGAAATAATGGCACCCCAAACGGCGGCACATTCGAGATAATAGCACATTGAGATCGGATGTTTACATACAGCACAGCTGTCTTGCGGTGCCTAAAAAAAGAAAACAGCAAGTCACATGATTACTTTATTTATTAAATTCGCCATTTTGAAAATGAATTCTGTACTGATGTCACAGATTATACCACTGTTTTACATTTATTTTAATTTAAAAGCCAGTCACTATGGCTCCTAAAATTAATAAACCTCATATAGAGAAGAAAAGAAGAATAATTAAGAACATTAAAGCTTAGTGACAAACTTGATATAATAAAGAAAATAGAACGGGGCATAAGCAGGAGTGCATTATTGGCAAAATATAAAATTGGATCGTCAACATGTTTGTTTTTTATGTGCAGTTAATAAAATTGCATTCTTCATCTCTCTATTTCTTATTTAACCTAATTATTTCTGCATTAAATATATTAAAAATAAAACTTTCTAGATAACGGAAAAATCAAAATAACGGCATCGTGAATCCCCGAATGTGCCATTATTCTGAAAGCCTACTGTACTTGTTGTTGTTATTTGGGTTTTAGGAGCATTAGCAACTAAGGCCATATTGCTCCAGGGATATGCGGTGGTCATTCCCTGACCTTTTCGCATCCTCTGTATTTGGTGGTCATGGGCTCGAACCCCGGTCTAATCAAGAAGCGTGTGCTATGCACTGCTGCTCCTACCCACTTGGCTACAGGGGCGCCTATCTACTGTAGTAATATTATGCCAGAATAAAAGCAGAATATTATGCAAGAAAGTGGGTAGTAATATTATGCAAGAATAAAATGCAGACTTTAATAAAATCTGCTTCTCTAGATTTTGATCAACATCAACCTTCTAAGTAGCATGAGTAAGTTTCGATCAAACCGTTCAAAAATTTAAATGGTTTTACAATTGCGATAAGTTTCACGTAATATTATGGAAGAATAAAAGCAGAATATTATGCAAGAAAGCGGGTAGTAATATTATGCAAGGATAAAATGCAAGATTTTGATCAACATCAACCTCCTAAGTAGTGTAAGTAAATAAGTTTTGATCAAACTGTTCAAAAATTTCAACGGTTTTTCTCTAGTGCCGTCGAATCCCGGAAAAAATATCCCATTTTCTTGTTATTATTATTATAATAAGATTATTTAAATAGGTAAAACTCCAGAACTTGGGTACAACTCCATATTTTGGCTAACGGTTACTTCTAATATTAAACAGTGAAAAAATTGCAAAATTTGATACTGTGATGCAGAAATCAATACACACTACTGTTTCACTGCAATAAACATTGATGCTTATGGACACGATGGTGATTCCAACATTTTTAAAAATTCAAATGTTGGAAGACACTGTCCTTCTAGTAACCTAATGGTTACTTCTAATATTAAATAGTGAAAAAAATTGCAAAATTTGATACTGCTTTCCCTGCCCACTGTCCTCCTAGATTGATATGCCTAGGGTGTTTATCCCCCACTTGACACTGTTTTTAAATCACAAACTCGTTTACTGATTTTAAAACAGCGGGATGGGAGGAAAAATGCTCTACCTGAGCTAAACACCCCCCCTCGTCGACGACACAAAACAATCAGAAAGAAAACGCCTTCGTGATAATCACCCAATCAAAGAATTCGACCGTACAATCAATCCCTTCTACAACAACGCACACTGCACGGAGACAAGTAGTACCCAAATAATGGAGTTTAGCCTTTAAGTATATTAAGATTATTTAAGTATATTAAGATTATTATAATACTTAAATGTTTGATTATAATTTGTATGATTTTTTACAAATTTTAATCTGTGATTTCGATATAATTAAATTGTGATTATTGTCAGTAATGTGGGTTAAGTAT
The DNA here is from genome assembly GCF_048544385.1 of Mastigoproctus giganteus. Taxonomy (NCBI): domain Eukaryota; kingdom Metazoa; phylum Arthropoda; class Arachnida; order Uropygi; family Thelyphonidae; genus Mastigoproctus; species Mastigoproctus giganteus. The sequence continues at coordinate 227,864,194 of NC_143577.1, forward strand.
TATAATAATAATTAGAAAATGGGATTTTTTCTGGGGATATTTTTACCAGAGATATTTATATCTGTTACCAATGCTGCCATAGATGTTTTCACCTAAAAAAAAAAAGATCTTTCATGTGTACAGGGTACGCACGCTGCTTTTTAATGTAACATATACACACATTAACCAAAAAATACGAACCTTTATTCAGTATCGAATCGGGCTACCTTTGTTTTAAATAACAGCAAGTGTGTGGCGCAGTATGGATTCTGTTAGGTGTTTTAGTGTGTTTTGGTCTAACTGTAACCATTCTCCCAGAAAAATATCACGTAGTTGCAACGAAATTGAAGGAAGAGTTGAAGAGTCCTGTTGCTGAATAACTTTCTCCAGTATATCCCACACATTCTCAATAGGATTAAAATCAGGTGACTGTGGGGGCAGAAAAGATGGTGGAAATCCATTTCATGTTCTCCAAAACATTCTTGCATGATTCTGGCACGATCCTTGTTGCATTATCATCCATAGAGTAGCCATCACCTTCAGGATAAAAGTGTAAGATAGCAGGGTGCAGTAGATCTGATACAAAATTCAGTTACTCCCTAGATGACATTTGACCTTCCACCAGTATCAACAGACTCAGTCCATGCCAATAAAACATTCCCATACCATGATAATGTATTCTTCAGATGCTTGAAATGGCTTAACGTGGCAAGCAGGGTCCATCACTTCATGAAATTCTTGCCACACTCTGCCTACCATCAGTATAAAACAAAATGTATTGTGATTCATCTGACCACACGACTTTCTTCCATTGTTCCACTATCCAATCATGATATTCTCAGCACCACTACAAGCAGATTTTTTTGTTTTTCTCTGAAACAAATGACTTCTGAATAAGCAGATGACTGCCAATACCCAATTTCTTCAATTCCCTGCACTTAGTACTGGTTGAAATAGCGCAGTTCTGAGCTTTGTTGAATTCAGATGTTATTTTCTGCACACTGGATGTCCTCTTAAAGTGCAATGGCTTCACTCTTGAAGTATTGTTTTTCTGCCATATTTACATATGGCAGATTAAACACATTACCTTTGAGATGTGAAAGATCCCCTTGCTTTCAAGTCATTAAAAACCTTTAATATGGGTGCTTTTGAGAAACCAGTTGTCTTTCGTTTCTTGAATCATGGCTTCTGCTAAATGTGCATCCACGATAAGAATTTTTTCCAAGTCTGATAGATCACACGTTTTCTCCATTCTGGTTTCAGATTACTGCAGTCGAACAGTGCAGTCTTTATACTCACAAGGCAACACGTCTTCACCTCCACATCACAGTTTTCAGACTGTCTTTAGTATTTTATTTAGTATTTAATAAATACTAACAGCTTTAAGTATTTATTAAAATATATATATATTTTAAATATATTTATATTAACTTGATTAGGTATCTCATACAAGGAATTTTAATGTATACCATTAATTTTTGTGTTATCACTGTGCAGAATCTATAGAATAAAATTATTCAATTTAATTTTTAGTTTCTGGGAGCAGCTAGCTGCACTATTAGAAGGAAGAGGTAAGAAAATCACTGTATGTTATAAGTAATTTTAGTAAGCTGATTTTAAAATTATTAGAAGCAGAGCTTCACTTATACAAGCAAGTATATATGGAGTCTTCTGCTACTGTACTACTATGCTGTACTGTCCTCTTTTTTTCTTTTTGTTCTCTTTTGGCTTTGACCATTGTGTAAATTTCAGAAGTGTTTTTTTATCTTGTATATCTGATAAACTCTCTTTGATAATATCAATATCATCCCTTTCTTTTTAATGTTTACTTATTTGTGAATAATTCATGCTTGCTTTGTATATGTAACAAAAATGTTTTGATTAAACAGAATAAGTAAAAAATACTACTTACTTACAGCTTAAATATACCACAATATTTCAACCTGATGTTATAAAAGTGCAAGTTTTAAGAGACTTGAGCAAATTAAAAGTAACTCAAGTAAATTTAGGGCAGCCCTAAATGTGGCTCTGCCCTACTTTTTAAATTAAATTATATAGGTAGGAAGCTTAACTTGTATTGTTATTTTATGTGATATGATCAGACGCAACTTGCATCTGAGGCAAATCTACACATTTAAGTTGAATAAAAACTTTAATGTTGAATAATAAATAAAAAACATTTTATATAACAGGAATTAGTTATAAATTTAGAGTGAGACCTTGATTATCTAAGTTGGGGACTGAAACCATCTGAGATAATGGATAATAAAAGTCCAATTTTTTGCCTTTTTTTTTTTTATAGGGGTTTAGAATCATTTATTTAAGTAAAATTAAATGCAACAAGGCATCATATCTTTAAGAGTATAATAATCTATATAATATTGGTGTAAACACAGACAACTCTTAAACGAAAAACTATGTTAGTAGTTTGAAGGGCATCATTTTATTTATATTTCATATTGTGCTCTTCCTTCACAACGAGTTGCCATGTATTGCACTGGATTGTCATGTCTGCAATACCAGGGTACCTGCCCACCCACCAACGAAAGGCCAACAAGCCTTGAAATGGTGCTGTCTGGGTGGTGGTGCCCACTGAGAATAAGTAACAATAATCTTCTCTTTTAGTGAAGCTTTACTTATTTGAGGTAGGGCAATACAGGAACTCCCCGACTTACGTAAGGATTGCGTTCCTTGGAATGCTATATAAGTTGGAATTTCCCCCATGCTTGTGCAGCACTTGCAACTGTGCTCGCTGAATTGATTGAATCAAAAAAGAAATGTTCAATGAACATGTAAATAGAATTATTTATTGTATTTGTTCAATTTTTTCTCATGCACAGGAAAAATTACAAAAGTGTGCAATTTAAAAAAAAAATTTTAAACTTATAAAATTACAAAAAAAGAGAGGAGACAGGCTTAACTTCAGTAAGTTTTACCTCTCGAGCATCATTGTCAGATGACTGGACGGTGGCTTTTGTCTTTTCATTGTAAATTTCTTTGTAGCAAGCAAGCATATCATTAACCCCTCTGTTAACTTTTAAGAATCATTCGCTGTCAGGATCCATCTTCTCAAACCTTGCCATTGCTATCTCTCTGGTGATGAAGCGTCTCGGCTCCTCATTTGGTTCATCTTGAGCTCTGTCAGCATTTTCTTCTTTCACTATCACTGCCTGCAAGTCAATAAGTTCTTCGTTAGATTATTCCTTCTTCCTTTATTAACTTCCTCTATTATCTCCTCCACATCTTTGGCATCGACCTCCAACTGAAGTAGCTCTGCAACCTTTACAATTTTATCTGTAACCTCTTCATATGATTCATCTTTTTCAAATCCTTTGAAGCCTTTTACATACCATGGGCATATTTTCTTCCATGTGCCATCTAAACAACCTTTAGTAATTTCCACCCAGGCCTTATTAATGTTTAAGATGGCGTGGTAAATATTGTAAGATTTCCAAAAGTCTCTTAACATAAAATTTTTCTCATTGTCTACTGCAGACAATGCCTAAGCAAATGTTGTGCGTAAATAGTATGCTTTTAAATTCGAAATAACACCCTGATCCATAGGTTGGATGAGTGAAGTCGTGTTTGGCGGTAGAAATATGACTCTCATGTTCGAATTGAAATCATCTAGATGCATAGGATGTCCAGGAGCATTATCTAATAGAAGCAAAATCTTGAAAGGAACGTCATTGACTTTACAATATTTTTCAACCTTGGAAATCAAGCAGCATTTAAACCAATCCTCAAAGAGAGATATTGTTATCCATGCTCTCTGGTTCGATCCGAAATGCACCGGTAGGGTGGCTTTATTGATGCATTTAAATGCACGAGGATTTTCAGAATGGTACACAAGCAGTGGTTTTAATCTCTAATCTCCCACTGCATTAGCCCCAAGCAAGAGCATGGCCCTATCTTTTGACACCTTGAAATCTGGCATTGTATTTTCCTCTTTGACACTGTATGTTCGATCCAACATTTTTTTTTCCAATACAGAGCAGTCTCGTCAATGTTAAAAATTTGCTGTGTTGAATGCCGCCTTCATCAATAATTTTTTCCAACACATCAAAAAATTTCTCTGCAGCTGCAGAATCGGCACTGGTGACTTCACCGCATATTTTAACGTTGTGGAAACCAGTGCAATGCTTGAACTTATTAAACCACCCATTGCTTGCCACAAACTTGGGTTGGGGTTTGCCATACTTATACCTAATATCTTTATAAATACTTGTTTCTATTGCTTGAATGGTCATTAGACTCAGGGACACTCACTTCTGAATCTTATTTTCCATCCATATTATTAACAGCTGTTCCATCTTCGATATAGCACCTGAACGCTGTTTTGTGATCACTGTTGATCTTTTGCATTGATCCTTTGATGTGTTCTTTTATACACGCACTGTCCTTTAAAATAGTATTCACTGTTAAAGCAGCGAGACCTAATTCCCTTGCAATAGATGACAAACTTTGTCTTGCTTCGTACTTAATCATTTTCATTTCTAAATCAATTTTGTTTCGTTTCCTGGCATTGCCATCACTTGCACTTTTCGTTGGTCGCTTTCCCTTCATCATTGTAATACATAAATAGGAACAAAGATAAGTTTCTGAAAATTTGGGTTTTATATGATCGAAGATTTCGGTGAAAGGGAACATTTCAATTTCACCATAATAGCATAAAAACCCACAAAAAATATCACAAAGACGTTCAAAATTGATTCTTATAATGGGAACATATGATAATGATGAAAGGGTAGTGCAATTTCCATTGTAAATATGACCTTTTAGAGAGATAAATAGTTTAGTAATATAGTGAAATTTTCAGCTTCCAAGCACTTCGAACGAATTAAAAAAAAAAAAAAAAATCCACTATGTTAATTGGTTTACATTACGATATTTTCACGATACCTCCATTTATTCCTATGGAATGGAAAATACATTTCCACGATTTTTTTAAGTTTGCACTGGCCAGCAAAAACATATGTAAAGTCAAATTTCCATAAGTCAAGTATTACGTAAGTTAGGGAGTTCCCGTGCATGGCAACTCATTGTAAAGGAAGAGCACAATATGAGATACAGATAAAATGATGCCCTTCAAACTACTAATGTAGTTTTTTTGTTTAAGAGTTGTCTATGGTGTGTTTACACCAATATTATATATATTATTATACTCTTAAAGATATGATGCCTTGTTGCATTTAATTTTACTTAATATTATCACATACACCTTCTGGCATCTCTCATATTGTGGGATTATCTTCACGACTGGATTGTCATGTCTGCAATACCAGCATACCTGCCCACCCACTGTTGAAAGGCCAACAAGCCTTGAAACGGTGCCGCTGGGTGGTGGTGGTGCTGCTGGGTGGTGGTGGTGCCCACTGAGAATAAGTAATGATAGTCTTCTCTTTTAGTGAAGTGTTACCTATTCAAAGTAGTGCAATACATCGCAACTCGTTGTGGAGGAAGGCACAATATGAGATACAGGTAAAACTACTAACGTAGTTTGTTTTTTTAAGAGTTGTCTATGGTGTGTTTACACTAATATTATATAGAATCATTTATATACTTATATTAATTTCAATAAAATGGAGGTATGTATAGAGTAATTTTTAAAAGCTTTTATTAAATGAAATATAGTAATATGTGTAAAATGCACAGTATATGTAGTGTTACACAAAGTAATGCTACTCTCTGTAATTTATTGTTTCTTACAATAAAGAGTAAAATTAAATATTTTACTTTTTATTGTAGGAAAATATCTAATAGTAAAATGAAGGTCTTGCTATTTTTAATATTAGATTAGTAAGACCCAGTAACTAGAAATCATCAGGCTATAATTAATGTCATTGTAGAAAAGTAATAAAATGTCAATGTAGAAAAGTAATAACTATTTAAGAAGTTCCTAAATGCACAGGTTGATATTCAGGACAGTGTGATAAGTGTACTTTTTTTTTTAAATTAAGGACATTGTTTTAGTTGTATTTTCTTAATATTTTCAAAAATATTAGGGTAGATATTACTAATTATAAGTTTGAGAACTTTTGTCATTAAACATGACATCTGGATGTGAGAATCAGTGTGTAATATTTTAATATGGTAATCATATTAATTTAAGCTTTGACAAAAAAACATATTCAATCTTGTTTTAATTGCAAATATTCCTAATTTTAATATTTTTCAATTTGAGCAGTGACATGATTCCTCAGACCATACATCATTCTAAGACCAGTGCTGTTGACTGGATGAAATCTCTCTTACTCAAAGCTTAGTTGGCATTCTTGTAAAGTTTGCTGTACTGTCCTTTGTGTTTTTTTTTTTTTTTCTCTCTTTCTCTTTTGGCTTTGACCATCTGATTCAGTTAATAGAGACCTCAAATTAGTACAAGATTGGATAATCATGATCCTACTCTATTAACATTCATCTAGAAAAGATCTGCAAGACAAATTTGTGAGGAACTAAAGATATGCACTTAAGTTGTGAATGTATACAGGGTGTATCACAACATGTGGGACTCGCTTCAAGGATGGATTTAGGACCTAAAAACAATAAAAAAAGAAGTTTGTGTAAACATAGGTCTGATTTCACCTAGTTTCTGAGTTTTTGTGTTCCAAAAATTCTCTCCATAAATTGAGTTAGCATAGCTGGCTCCATTCGGCTGTGTACAAATAATGCTTGATATCTCATAGAGGGCCTTACTGTAGTTATGTAAACAAGATCCCATAGTGTTCTTTGAGTGATTTTAGTTAGTTCTACTGACACTACATTTGGAGCTCTTTAGTGACATTTTGATACCGTGCATTTTCTGTGATAATGGAGGCTTATTCAAATCGAGAGATGGCAGCCGTATCTTGTGTATGGACTTGCTAAATGCATTGCAGCTGAGGCAAGACGTCTGCATGCAGAAAACTTCCCCAATCGTTGTGTGGCAAATAAGACCTTTCTGAGAATACATGAATGCTTGCAGTAATTGGTTCGTTTAGAAAACAAGTTTCAGATGGTGGTAGACCACAACACCAGAACAGCAAATCCAACAGACACCTGAACTTTTGAGCGGGTAAGGAGGTCTATGATGGCATTTGCATGCATGCATGTATTCAGTTGTGCAGTGGTCATTTTGAGCATTTCCTGTAAACATAAGCAGATAGTTGCTGTAACTCAGAAACAAGGCAAAATCGATTCTATGTTTACATGAACTTTTTTTTATTGATTTTAGGTCCTAAATGCAGCTCTGAAGTGGGCGCCACATATTATGATATGCCATGTATAAGGATTAAAAGGTGCATTAATATATAATGCATTACCTGATTAGTTTATTCAAATTAAGCAATATTAAAATCCTCAAGCAAGGTATGTGAGTAGCTACGAAAACCAGAAAATTTCTGTAAACTTTACTAGTCCTCAAGTATGATATTTGTTTCCATCGGCATCAGTAATTGTTTTTTAATTGGTAAACTATAACCATAAAAAAAATTCTTTAAAACTGTATTTTGGAGTAAGGAAAAAAGGGTGTTGCCTTTTAATTTTCCCCAGTTTTTGGTGTCCTTGGATTTTGCAGACTTCTCATGAAATTGACCTTAAGCAGTCAGGGATTTTTTTTTTTATAACAAGACTTTTTTCTAATGATTGTTTTATTTTATTATCTTGTATAATGTCAAAATTAAGAATAAAATTTTAAAGTTTATTCTGTACTCCTGTGTACTCGCTGCACATTGGAGTATGAACTTCATAATAAACTGAAAGGACAGAATTCATGGGATACCTGATCCTGGGCAACATGACACTGTCACCCCTCTCACTAGTGGACGAACCCACCACTTGGCAGGTATATAGGTACGCTGCATCACTGCATTCATATAGACGGTAATTCGATGTCAGTATGGATAAATGTCGTGAATTAACAGACTTTGAAAGAGGGATGATAGTAGGTGCCCAAGGCATGGGTCACTCTATCGCTGAGGTGGTACAGAAATTTCCCTATCTCCGTTCAACAGTATCAAGAGTGTATCAGGAATATGCCATTTCTAGAACAACATCTCATTGTGGACAGCGCTGTGGGCGGAGAAAGTGGTGGATGAACGTAGCAGTTGACGTCTGTCTCGCATTGTTTCAGCCAACCAGAGAGTGACAGTGGCACAAATCACTGCCAACTTCAACAAGAGAGTTTGCCAGAAACATTTCCACCAAGACCATCAGGCGATCATTAGCTGCAATGATTGCCTGATCGGCCGCTTGCATAACTTGCAAGCGGCCGACCCACCAGAGTCCCATTCCCAACACCAAAACACAAGACTTTATGCCTCGACTGGATGAAAGAACATTGGCACTGGATCTTGGATGGTTGGAGATGGATCTCCTGGTCCGATGAGTCCCGTTTCCAATTATTTCGAGCGGACAGGAGGGTGTGTATTTAGCGGAAACCACATGAAGCTATGCAGCCGTATGTCAACAAGGAACTGTTTAGGCAGGTGGGCTGTCAGTAATGGTCTGGGGCATGTTCAGCTGGCACACGTTGAGATCTCTGGTACGTCTAGATGCATCTCTCAACAGTCTAGGTTACGTGACCATCCTTGCAGACTATCTACATCCCTTCATGGTCATCTGGTATCCACAGGGCAATGGACTCTTTCAGCAGGACATTGCGCCTCTCCACATAGCCGTGGTGACTAGAACATGGTTCAAAGAGCATTCTCCAGATTTTTTACCACCATGGAATCTCCCTGTTCACCGGACATGAATCCTGTGGAGCATCTTTGGAATGTTGTGGAAAGGTCTGTTCAAGCTTTGGATCCTCCATCCAGGAATGCGACAGAATTATGGACAGCTGTGCAGCAGGAATTGTTGGAATACCTGTGGAACTCTTTCGTGAACTAGTGGACTCAAAGCCTCTCCGTATGCCCACCCGCTTATCCAGGCGAAAGGTGGGCCTACCCGTTACTAGGTAGGTATCCCATGATTTCTGTCCACTCAGTGTACTACAATATTAATTGTACAGTATTGTGTTAATACCCTAGCTTACTGATTATCCAGTGATTGAACATCTAACTTGCTAGATTTTCTAACAATCAGCTATGAGAGGCACCTGAGCCACAAGTGCATCTAGTATGCCATTCATACATAGGGCATTACAATTAAAAGGCACCAGGGTCTATCCCTTATTTTTAGACTTAATGTATTTGCCATCTGGACCTTTATTATTGTATTTGAGTTGAAATTTTGAATTTGATTTAAAAATTAGACTGAGGATTTAGAAAATTTAAATTTAGAAATTGTATATTAAAAAAATTATTTAGAAACTATAAAGTAAAAAAAAAATTATTTAGAAATTGTAAAATCTAAATGGTAATGTTTATTCCAATTTTAAATCAGATTCAAAAATTTCAGCTCAAATATGACAAAAAAAAAACCTCAAATAGCCTAAACCTGAAATTAAGCAAGGTAAACACTGGTGCTTTTTAATTGATATTTCTAAATTTAAATTTTGCCTAATGAGCTGCTTTTTTTTCTCAGTAGAAAGTTGTTTACTTCTCTCAGTTTAGCTTAAAAATGTCCTTGATTTACTTTGGAAATAAACATCAGTTTTATTTGAAGAGAAAAAAAAATAACAGATGCAATTAGTTGTATATGGTGTTGCTCTTCAGTGTGTGGATTTAACTGTGTAGAACTGCTGGCTATATAATGAAGACAGTTTGTGTTGTCTCCACTTATGCTGCTGTTGTGCTTTTTTGTTTTGTTTTGTATTTTTATCCAAATAAAATTAGTTAGATTTATTTCAGAGTGCACCAGTGATGTTTTTAGACTAAATCAAGGGCAAAGAACAATGTTTCATTGAGAAAAAAATCAGTTGATTGGGCAAATTTAAAATTTAAAATTTGTAAAATCTAAACAGTGACACTTAGTCCAATTTTAACATCAAATTAAAAAAATTCAGCTCTAAATGACAAAAAGTGGTCCAAACAACAAATAGACAAACTTGAAATTAAGCAAAATAGATTCTAGTGCTTTTTAATTGAAATGCCATGTATATGTGTATTTCATTGTAAAAACAAAACACCTGTATAATTACAGTACCTGCATTTTTATTACACAATGGCATTTGTGTAAGGTGATGGGACTAAAATGCCAAATAGAAGGTGAATATAGAATTAGGCAACTGACAACAAGCACGTGACAAGACCTACTCTATGCGCATTACAGTTATGTAGTTGCAGCCATTAAAGTCATTGTGCTAACACTATTGGGTCACTTTGATCATGGACCATTTATGAATTACATAATGAAATGAAAGAATGTCAGATAAAATATTATGATGCATTATGGACAGCAGTTTGCTGTCCATAATCCATAATGATCCTGCAATGCTTCTTTAACCAGTGACTCCATTATTTTATCCAGAACAGAAATTAAACTAACTGGTCTGTAATTATTCGTGTCACCCTTCGATCCCCCATTGTGAATTGGGATACATTTGCGCATCTCCAATCCGTGGGGACCTCCCCTGAGTCCAAGGATGCTCTCATAATTATGGCTAAGGATTTGCTTAGTTGCGTTGCTGCCTCCTTTAATATAACTGGATAGATCCCATCCACCCCAGGTGCCTTTTTTATGTTTAACTTCAACAATTTCTCCACCACTTTGCTCTCAATTATTACAAAATCATTAAGCACCCTGCTACAATTTGATAACCTTCTGCCATTTTCAAACCTTAATAACTCCTCATGTGTGAATGTAGATGCAAAATACTCATTCAGTTTGTTTGCTATCTGAGCAGGATCATCAACAGTCGAACCATCGATGTCAAGTGGACCAATCAGATACATCCCCTTTCTTTTAGAGTTTATATAAGTAAAGAAATCGTTGCTGTTTTTCTTAGCATCCTTTGCCAAAGATTTCTCGTAATCTGCCTTCGCCTGCCTAACCTCCTTTGTGACCTAATTACAGACTAGCTTATATTTGCCCTAGCCTTCTGAGTAGCTTGATAATTTATATGCATCCCATGCATTTTTCTTTTCTGTCACGAGTCTCATTAGTTCATTTGATAACCATTTAGGCCTAACTTTGAACAATATTTCTTAATATGTATGAAACTTTTAGTAGCATCCACGATTAATTCCTTGAATGCTTGCCACTTAGAATTTTCTGTTTATAACATTGTCAGTTGATCCCACTGTACTCACCTTTACGGAAGCAAAAACCCTTTCCTTTTACCCCTGATGGTAATTATATCTTTAAGTAAATCCCACATCAGTACACTGTGATCGCTGCCACCTAGTGGTTCCTTTATCTGCAAATTCTTAATACACGAATGCTGATAACCACATCAAGAGTATTACCCTCTCTCTTTGCCTCTCGAACATGCTGCTGCAGAAAACAATCATCCAATAAATCCACAAAAGTCTTACTAGTGTGTGAGTGACCAACCCACAAGTTCCAGTCAATATCTGGGAAGTTAAAATCCCCCGTTATAAGACATTCTGATTTACTAGTCCATTCTATTTCTCTGTACAATTGTTCATTGTACTCATTCGAGTCATTAGGCCTATAACACACTCCTACTCTTCTTTTTGCTTTCGCAGTGCTTATGTCACACCAAACTGACTCAACAGTGCACTGTTCATCTATATCAACTGGATGCACTTCTTTAGATTTTATGTTTTTCTTAATTAACAGCATGACACCTCCTCCCTTCCTATCCTGTCTATCCTTTCTGTACACATTATACTCCCCAAATTCCAATTCTGCATTCCTAATATCAGTGTGACACCACGTCTCTGATATCCCAACAATATCCGCCTTTGACGTCTTGACCAACACTTCAAATTCATCAAATTTATTTACTATACAAGGGTATTATATATATAAGAGTATTAACTGAGTTGAGTGGTGGTGCTTTCAAAATTCAGGAACACAGAGCCATGTACAATAAAAAACAGTCTCAATGTAAAGATTTAACTTTAAAAGAAAGAGTAGATATACAATTATATATGCCATTACAGGAAAAAATTTTTGTTTTGTTCTTTAGCATTAGCTAAAGAACATTGGTAGAGGCATATGCTGCAAGAAAGCAAGCTTATGCAGCATCAGCCAAAAAAAAAAAACAAAAAAAAAAAAAAAAAAAACACTTCCACTTCATCCCCTCCGTTCATTCAAAATACCTGTTCAGCTGAGCCTTAAATTTATTTAGGCTATCAACTTCCACAACGAGGGATGGAAGTCTATTCCACCAACCAACTACCAGCTGGCTAAAGGCATTTTTCTGCACATCTATCCTACATCTCTCTTTCCTCAATTTGAATTTATGCCCTCTCAGGTGATTATTCTGAGCACGTGGAAGAATCCCATCAGCATTGAGCATGCTGAAACCATTCAAGGCTTTATACACCTCTATCAGATCACCTTGCCAGTGCCTAGTCTCCAGACACTGTAATTTGCAAAACTTAAGCCTTTCTACATAAGAGCAACCCTTTGTTCCATTCACTAATCTTGTTGCCCTTCTCTGTACTCGTTCCAGCAGCCCTACATCCATCTTGAAATGAGGCCTCCAGACCTGTATACAATGCTCAAGGCGTGGCCTGACCATTGACTTATACAAGGGAATAATCACCTCCTTATCCCTGCTAGAAAAATTCCTGTATATCATTGACAAGACACCATGAGCTACTCTTGCAGCCCATCTGCACTGCTCACAGAACTTCATATCTGCCCGCACAATTACCCCCAAAGTCCTTTTCATTCTCTTCCACTGTCAGTGTAGTACCACAAAGTTGATACGTTGCTCTGGGGTTGCTGTTTCCCATATGTAGTACTTTACATTTGTCAATGTTAAACTTCATTTTCCACCTCTCAGCCCATCTGCTCAACCTTTCCAGATCCTGTTGCAGCAGCATAGCATCAGTAGTGCCCTTAACAACCCTGTCAACCTTTGTATCGTCTGCAAACTTGGACATTAAGTTTAATATACCATCATCAATATTATTTATAAATACAGAAAACAATAATGGACCCAAAACTGAACCCTGAGGGACTCCACTAATGACATTAGTCCACGATGAGCAGTGTCCATTGATTACCACTCTCTGTCTTCATCCCTTTATCCATAGCAGCAATTTGCCTCCAATGCCACACTGCTCCAATTTGTGCAGCACTATCAAAAGATACATGTGCAACAGTATCAAAAGCCTTTCTAAGATCCAAGTATGTAATATCAAAGTAATTCCCTGCATCCAGTTCTTTTTTTACTGCATCATAGTATCCAATCAAATTGGTCGGGCAAGACTTTCCCTTAACAAAACCATGCTGTGTCCGAGCTATAACTGAAGTCTTATCTAGATGATCGTGCAATGCTTCTTTAACCAGTGCTTCCATTAATTTTCTGGAACAGAAGTTAAACTCACAGGTCTATAATTACTTGTGTCAGCCTTTGATCCTCCTTTGTGAATTGGGGTCACATTTGCACATCTCTAGTCTATGGGTACCTCCCCTGAGTCCAAGGAAGCTCTCATAATTATGGCTAAAGGTTTGCTTACTTCCTTTGCTGCCTCCTTTAATATAACTTGATAGATTCCATCCACCGCAGGTGCCTTTCTTGTGTTTATCTTCAACAATTTCTCCTCCACTTTACTCTCAGTTATTACAAGATCATCTAGCTTACTGCCAGACTTAAATACACCTCTGGCATTCCCCTCACTGAATAACTCCTTATGTCTGAATGTCGATGCAAAATAATCATTTAGTTTGTTAGCTACCTGAGCAGAATCATCAACAGTTGAACCATCAATATCAAGTGGACCAATCTGATTCATCCCCTTCCTTCTAGAGTTGACATAAGTAAAGAACTCTTTGCTGTTTTTCTTTGCATCCTTTGCCAAAGATTTCTCGTAATCTCCCTTCGCCTGCCTAACCTCCTTTGTAACTTGGTTACAGATCAACTTATATCTATCATAGGCTTCTGTGTCACATGTTAATTTATATGTATCCCATGCATTTTTCTTCTCTGCCATATGTCTCATTAGTTCTTCTGACATCCATTTAGGCCTAAACCCTGAACAATGTTTCTTAGTTGGTATGTAAAGCCTAGTAGCTTCCAAGATAAGTTCTTTGAATGCTTCCCATTTTGAATTTGCTGTTGGTAACATCATCAGTTGGTCCCACTCTATAGAGTTTACGAAAGCAAAAACCCTTCCCTTTACCTTTGATGGTAGTTATCTCTTTGAGTAAATCCTACTTCAGCATACTGTGATCACTGCCACCTAGTGGTTCCTTTATCTGCAGATTCTTAATGCATGAAGAATCACTACTGATAATCAAATCAAGAGTATTACTCCCTCTAGTTGCCTCCCGAACATGCTGATGAAGAAAACAATCATCCAATAAATCCACAAAAGCCTTGCTAGTGTATGAGTGACCAACCCCCAAATTCCAGTCAATATCTGGGAAATTAAAATCCCCCATTATAAAACTCTCTGATTTACTGGCCCACTCTATTTCCCTGTACAGTTTCTTATTATACTCATCAGAGTCATTAGGCCTATAGCACACTCCTACTCTCAATTTTGATCTCCCAATGCTTATGTCACACCAAACTGAATCGGCACTGCACTGTTCAGTGATGTCGACTGGCTTCACTTCCTTGGATTTTATGTGTTTCTTAACTAATAGCATAACCCGTCCTGCCTTTCTGTACACATTGTACTCCCCAAATTCCAGTTCTGCATTCCTTATATCTGTGTGACACCACATCTCTGATATCCCAACAATATCCACCTTTGATGCTTTGAGCAATACCTCAAATTCATCAAATTTATTTACCAAACTCCTAGCATTGGTGTACACGCAAGTATACATGCACCTGTTCCTATTCTTAGCTACCCTAACACAACTCATGTGTTTACTTCTACCGCAATGACTCCCAGCAGTCTCTGAAATATCCTGCATCTTGTTTTCCAGGCTTCTGCTCATTCCAATAGAAGCAGTGCAAGAATCACTTTCACCTCTGCCAGTGGCTACTGTTAATCTATTAGTCCTTGTATCCCCCCCAAGCTAGCAGTTTTCCGACCCACCTAACACTGCCTCAATAGCATCAGCAAATATTCTTGCACCCTTTCTATTTAAGTGTATCCCATCCCTTTAGAAGCAGTCTCTCCTGTTAACAAGGTATCCCTCTCCTGTTAACAAGATTCTGACAGGTAACCCTCAAGATACATAATTAACACATTCCTGAAAATCATTGCAATGCAAAAACTATCTTGGAAGTCATTTTCCACCCTTCTTGTTACTTGTTTCCATGTTTTTTTACAAAATCCTCCCAAAATTTTCATTAGTCTCTCTCTCTCTCAGACATACTGTAGTCCTATTGCACTTTTCTTTATATTCCAAAATATTTTTTCTTTTCTCTAGCTGTTTGCTGGATCTGCCATGGTATTCTGAATTCCCTGTCCTCTGCCTTGCCCCCCCTCTCTCTCGCTCGCAATTTCCACTAAAGTTCTTTTAAATTTTTTCCATTCATCTGTTATGTTATTTGGTTTTTAGGAGCATTAGCAACTAAGGCCATATTGCTCCAGGGATATGGAGTGGTCACAGGCACGAACCCTGGTCTAATCAAGAAGTGTGTGCTACGCACTGCTGCTCCTGCCCACCTGGCTACGGAGGTGCCATCCATTCATCTAATATAATCAGTAATGCCATTTAACTTATGAGCAAGGTTTTTATATTTAATGGTTGTTGGCAAAGTATATATACTCTTGTTCTTTATATGATGACATCACACAGGTTCTATTGTTTAAATTATATTATACAGTATGATTATCAGCATACATAATGATGCATGGCATAAACAATTTTCAGAAACTGGATGTTTGTGCAAAGGCTGAGTCACTGTAGGCCAAGTGTATGTGAAAAAAACCACTGAGTAAGTTGGTGCCCGCATGAGAAAATCAGTTGCAGGGCTAGTCAATAATTAGGTGTGCTGCAGCCAATTTGGAAACTGTTACAGAATAGTTTAACAATAAAGCCCTACAAGTGGCAGATTATTCAAGAAATAACCATAAATGATAAAGAATCAGGGTGTACATTTTGTAATAAACTTTTGAACTGGATTGAAGCAGAAAAAGAACTGTTATCTATAAAGCCAGTTTCCACATCTCAGGCTTTGTGAATTGTCACAATCTTAAGATATGGGGAACTCATTCTCTCACTTACAGTTTGAACATTTGTGAGACAAGCTGAAAGTGAATGTTTTTTGCTCTGTATCCAACAAAATTTAGTCTTTTTTTTTTTTTTTTCTCTGTTGAAAATATTGTAAATGGAATAGTGTATTTGGATATGCTTGAACTGGTTAATGCCTCATCATGAATACTTCAGAGAAAGTTGTATTTTTCAACAAGATGGGGCATTTCCCCATTGTCATAATGCAGTAACAGGATTACTGAATGAGAAATTGGCCAGATGAAGCCATATATATGATATATTCATATTCATCATATATCAGAAACTTTTTATGATTACCATTAGCATTAGTAGAGGCATATGATGCAAGAAAGCAAGCTTATGCAGCATCAGCCAAAAAAAAAAAACCCCTCTCATTTTACCCCTCCATTCGTTCCAAATGCCTGTCCAGCTCAGTCTTAAATTTATTTAGACTATCAGCTTCCACAACAAAAGATGGAAGTCTGTTCCACCAGTAAACCACCTGCTGGCTAAAGACAAATTTCTGCATATCTATTCTACAACTGTCTTTCCTAAATTTGAATCTTTGCACCCCTCAGGTCCTTAATCTGAGCAAGAGGAAGAATCCCATCAACATTCAGCTTGCTCAACCTATTCAAGTCCTTATACACCTCAATCAGATCACCTTGCAGGTGTCTACTCTGCAGATGCTGAAATATGCAAAACTTAAGCCTTTCTTGGTAAGAGCACCCCTTTGTTCCCTCTCATCCAACTAGTTGCCCTTCTTTGTACTCGTTCTAGCAACTCTACATCCTTCCTAAAATGAGTCCTCCAGACCTGTACACAGTACTCTAAGTGTGGCCTGACCATTGCCTTGTACAATGGGATAATCACTTCCCTGTCCCTGCTAGCAAAATTCCTATATATCATTGACAAGATTCCATGACCTGCCCTGGCAGCTCATCTGCACTGCTCAGCAAACTTCATATTTGACTGCACAATTACCCCCAGGTCTTTTTCATTCTCCACCTCCCTGAGTGTAGTACCACACAGTTGGTACATTTCTCCTGGGTTACTGCTACCCATATGGAGTACTTTGCATTTGTCAATGTTAAACTTCAGTTGCCACTTCTCTGCCCATCTGCCTAAGTTTTCCAGATCCTGAGTTTTGCAGTAGCATACTGTCTTTACTGTCGTTAACAACCCTGCCAACCTTTGTATCATCTGCAAACTTGGACATTAAACCCAATATACCTTCATCAATATCGTTGATGAATACACAAAACAACAATGGACACAGCACCGAACTCTTATGATGACTATATAAATGGTCAAGATTATGTTTCTTTTCTGCCAAACAATCTTTAGCAACTCGAAAACAAGATTCCTCAAGCTGTGAATTCCATTGAAGCAGAAACTGTATGTATAGTATATTATGTATAGTTTCAATATCATTTTGATGAATTTCTATATCATTTGCAGTTTTACTTATGATACTTTATTTTAGTTGTTTTTTTTTTTTTTTTTGTTAGTTGTTGGTGCATCAGCTTCTATGGCCATATTGCACCTCCCAAAGTTTTTGTATTTTACTGTGATCCAAGCCCGAGGCGGGAATCGAACCCGCGACCTTTGTGTTGCCAGGCAGGCACTTTACCTACCTGGCTAGCCTGGTCGGCATTTTTTTTTTTTTTTTAGTTGTAATTTAGTGGTTTCGTCACTTGTTTGAAATAGACCCAGGTTCAAATTTAATCAGAATGGAGGAATCAGGATTGCAATGAACTGATCTCAGGCAGGAGTAGTGTTCCCCCTATGAGTTATTCCAACTTTTTCAGCCTGCACATCATGCAGATCGGCCCATGAACACACTCTTATACAAGCAATAACATTCATATCATAATATGGTCTTAGATGCTAATGTGTTATATAAATAGCAAGCTGAAGATTTCAGAAATCATCCTTTTTAAGCTTTTTTTCTTTTTTTTTTTTCATTCCATTAACATAGCTGAAAAATTTATACAGTAATTGCAGACAATTGCATGCAACTTATATTTTCTGAGAGCCTAGTAATAAGGAAGTATCTATGCAATATAAATAAAAATATAATAAATCTGAGAAATGAAAGAAATGGACAAATAGATGTATTGAGGGAAGTACAGTAGGTGGAGAATAGTTTGGATGATTAAACTCATGATAAATTTTATTTCAGCTATTCTAGGGCAGCCCTTGTATTTCTCAATCATTTAAAGTGGGAACTCTGCTGGAAAATATAAAATATTGTATTAAAATTTGTTACTTTATGAAACAGCAATAATCTTAATTTGATATATGCCACCCATGTATATTAAGAAATTTAATTTACTACTAATATTAAATTTTACATCTCTTTGTTCTTGATGAAACTCTTTCCCTTGTAATAGTGAAACTGTTTACTGATGTAGCTATTAGATATATATTACTGTAATTATATACTGGGAAAATTATTCAGTTTAAATAACTAATTGTTATAATAAAAGATTAGTAAAATTCCATGGTTAGGTTATTAACGAAACAAAGCAATCCAGTCACTGATTTTTTGAGAAACCCATTATTCCCAGTGATACAGGATAAAATTAACTAAAAAAGTAAATACTCCAAACACAAGATTATGCATATTCAGCATATTTAATTTTCTAGTTCTACCTCATAAATTTGCCTTGTAATGCCATATATATGTATTGGTCACTTGAATGAGACCAAAACATTTACTCTCATGGGTAGCACATTGGTTATGATTGCTGTCCTTCCACACTGTGGGAAAGGCCTCTGTTTGAATCCTGGCTATAGAGAAAGAATTATGAGTCTTTTGCTCTCTGTGGCTGAGTTTTGACAGTAAAGCAAACTAACCAAAGCATTTAATATTATTCAAAACTATTACATACTATTCAAAAATAAGTAAAAAATTTGATAAATGTCTTGATTTTCAGGCTTAATTTTAAATAAAAGAGAATTTTATATTTTTAAGAGTGAGTTAATTGTTCCATAATTTTAGTATGCTGTTTTATGTGATGATCTGACAATATTTATTTAATTTTCTTCCTAGATGCTGAAGAATTTGAACATCCTTTGTAAGCATTATTTCTGTTTTTAAGTGTCAAATAGAGAATTTTGTTTTATTTGTCTATTTTTTATTAAAACAAATAAAACATTATTTTATTAATGAATTTAGTAACTTCAAATTAATACTGCATTTCATCCTACAGCTTCTTTCCACTGCATGGAAATCCAGGAGATTATGCTTGGGGAAGAGAAGGCTTAGATGCTATAATTACACATGTAAGGTTTTGGCACAATGGTCATGTGTATTTTGCCTTTATCGTATATATATATATTTATATATATTTTTTTAATTATTGAAAAAGTAAAGAAAGAAAGTTAAAACGACAATAACTGTAACTAATATGTAATTAATATTTATGAGTCAATGCAGTTGCAAGCAATCATGCAATACACCCATAATGTCTATAGAATATTAAGGATAATATAAAGAATTATTAGAAAAAGTAAATCAATCCAATAATAATACCAATAGGGACCTAAGAAAACGCAAAAAAAAAAAAAAAAAAAAATTATTATCGCTTTTTACCGACAATCTAGATGACTTCAACTGGGGCCAACCACCCAGAATGAAGGCAAAAAACGACAGGTTCTCTGTTTCTGTGATGATCAATATATGTTAAATAATTTAAATCTAAACCAAATATAAACCAGTATAGGCCAAATATAAATCGATTATAAATAAATCGAATGATGATAAAAGTTAAGAAAATTTAGAAATATTAGAATCAAAGGTAAGAAATATAAGTAAAATATAAATGTAAGCATATATTAATCATCGTTGACCCGACAGAGAACGTAATTTAATGATTAAAATAAGATTAAATATATAATACATACTACATATTGACCGTATCTAGAACATAATGTATAGTCGTCAAAATAATATGTGGTGCCCCCTACCCGAGCCACAACTTATATCTTGTAATGTCTTTAAACTGTCCTACACTCTTTATTTTTATTTCTCCGAAATTATTAGGGCAATCCGAGGACGTAGGAGAAACTATTTCTTATCTATACCACTATTTTTCGCCTTTGTGGAGTTCAGGTTCTATTATTCCTACTCCTTTAGTTTTTCTTCTTACTATCTGCATGTTTCTCTATGCGTTAATTTAATTATTTATTTATTTATTTTTACCGTATCCATCACATAGGGGGCACCACATATTATTTTGACGACTATTACATTATGTCCTAGATACGGTCAATATGTAGTATGTATTATATATTTAATCTTATTTTAATCATTAAATTATGTTCTCTGTCAGGTCAATGATGATTAATATATGCTTACATTTATATTTTACTTATATTTCTTACCTTTGATTCTAATATTTCTAAATTTTCTTAACTTTTATCATCATTCGATTTATTTATATTCTATTTATATTTGGCCTATACTGGTTTATATTTGGTTTAGATTTAAATTATTTAACATATATTGATCATCACAGAAACAGAGAACCTGTCGTTTTTTGCCTTCATTCTGGGTGGTTGGCCCCAGTTGAAGTATTAGCATTAGCATTAGTAGAGGCATTTGATGCAAGAAAGCAAGCTTATGCAGCATCAGCCAAAAAAAAAAAAAAACCCACTTCCACTTCACCCCTCTGTTCGTTCAAAATACCTGTCCAGCTGAGCCTTAAACTTATTTAGGCTATCAACCTCCACCACAAGGGATGGAAGTCTGTTCCACCAACCAACCACCCGCTGGCTAAAGGCAAATTTCCGCACGTCTATCCTACATCTGTCTTTCCTCAATTTGAATTTATGCCCTCTCAGGTGATTTTTCTGAGCTAGAGGAAGAATCCCATCAGCATTGAGCATGCTTAAACCATTCAAGGCTTTATACACCTCTCTCAGATCACCTCGCTGGTGCCTAGTCTCCAGACACTGTAATTTGCAAAACTTAAGCCTTTCTTCGTAAGAGCACCCCTTTGTTCCATTCACTAATCTTGTTGCCCTTCTCTGTACTCGTTCCAGCAGCTCTACATCCTTCTTGAAATGAGGCCTCCAGACCTGTATACAGTACTCTAGGTGTGGCCTGACCATCGCCTTATACAATGGAATAATCACCTCCTTATCCCTGCTGGAAAAATTCCTGTATATCATTGACAATACTCCCTGAGCTACTCTTGCAGCCCGTCTGCACTGCTCAGAGAACTTCATATCTGCCTGCACAACCACCCCCAAGTCCCTTTCATTCTCTACCACTGTCAGTGTAGTACCACAGAGTTGATACGTTGCTCTGGGGTTGCTGTTTCCCATGTGTAGTACTTTACATTTGTCAATGTTAAACTTCATTTGCCACCTCTCAGCCCATCTGCTCAACCTTTCCAAATCCTGTTGCAGCAGCATAGTGTCAGTAGTGTCCTTGACAACCCTGCCAACCTTTGTATCGTCTGCAAACTTGGACATTAAGCCCGATATACCATCATCAATATCATTTATAAATACAGATCCTTCTAGAGTTTACAAAGTCATCTAGATTGTCGGTAAAAAGCGATAATATTTTTTTTGCGTTTTCTTAGGTCCCTGATGGTATTATTATTGGATTGATTTACTTTTTCTAATAATTCTTTATATTATCCTTACTATTCTATATATATATATATATATACAAGATTTAATTTCTTTTTAGTGAGAACTTTGCATTTTTTTTATTATGATAATAAATGAAGTATCATGTTTATTCAAATGTAAGTGTGTGTGTGTGTGTGTGTGTGTGTGTGTGTGTGTGTGTGTGTGTGTGTGTGTGTGTGTGTGTGTGTGTGTGTGTGTGTGTGTGTGTGTGTGTGGTTTTTTTTTTTTTTTTTTATATTTATTACTAAAACTTAAGCAAGAATTAAGGAAGGAAGTCATCTTTGAATTGTGATTTTATTTTATCTGGTGTTTCAAAATTCTGGCCACTCAAGAAATCATGTTAAACAGATAATAATATACTATATTTTCAAGAGTATCTGGATACCTCTGGGATTTGAAAAGAACTACCCACCATCCACATGACATGATTTGGTATAAAAGCAACCTCATTCATGATAGAAGTAAGTACATCAACAAAATATAGTAGATGAAATGAGGAGTTAAGTTCAGTAACTTCCAACAAGGGAGACATCATACTGTGTCATATTAGCAATCAATCTGTACCATTGCGATAAAATTGCAACACCCTAGATCAATGGTGGCTGATATGAACACCAAAGGGAAATGTCATGATGCTACTAAATGATTTCTAAAATTAAAATTTTGCCTAATTGACTGGGTTTTTTTTTTTTTTTTTTCCCCAATAGTAAAATTTTCCATCCTTGGTTTAGTCTAAAATTGTTGGTGTACTTCTGAAACAAATATAAGCTGATTTTATTTTTAAAAAAAATTAAAACAAAAACAACAGTTGTATGTGGATTCACTTTTCAGAATGCACATTTAACCATCTAGTACAGTTTTTGTTGTGTCTCCTCACACTACAACCATTTTTATTTGTTTTTCTTCAAAGAAAATTGGTTTACCGATGTTCTTCAGAATACATAATGCTTCATAGTACACTGATGATGATGCATTTAGACTAGACTGATAATGGGAAACAACTTTTCCATTAAGCAAAAAAAGCAGTTGATTAATCAAAATTTAAAGTTAGAAATCATAATATCTAAATTGGTGATACTTAGTCCAGTTTTAACGTCAAATTCAAAAATTCCAGCCCAAATATATATAATTAGACCGGGGTTCGAGCCTGTCACCACCAAATACGGAGGATGCGGAAAGGTCAGGGAATGACCACCGCATATTCCGGAGCAATATGGTCTTAATTGCTAATGCTCCTAAAAACCAAACAACAACAACAGCCCAAATATGACTAAAAAGGTCCAGACATGTAGCCTAAACCTAAAAATAAGCAAGATGCCTTTTTATTGAAACATTCTCTCTCTCTCTCTCTCTCTCTGTGTGTGGGTGTGAATGAGTGAGTGATATATATGAATTTTCTCTCTCTGTGTGTGCATAGACACATATACAGGGTGATTCACTACCAGTGCGACAAACTTGCAGGAGGTGTAGGGGGCACAAAGACGAATCGGAATCACATAGCATTGCAGGGTCCGAAATGCCTTCGTCATGCGGGAGGTCACGTGAACAAAGAAGCAAATAAAAAGAACAGAAACAGCAACTTGTTAGTGTAACAGAAATTATTTTAATGACAAGTTTTACATTGGCAAAAAGCCATGCTACAGAAGGTGTTCGACAGTTCGACCAGAAGCAGTCACACAGGCTTCACAGCGCCGCCGCATGGAATCCCTAATGTTCTGGAAGATTCCTGCCATGTCTCGAATCTCCCCGGCAGCTACATAGATGCGAGCGATGAGGTCTTCAACTGAATCAACGGGGGTCTCGTACACCAATGTCTTCATTTGACCCCAGCAGAAGAAGTCCAGGCCTGATAGGTCCGGCGATCTAGCAGGCCAATGAACCGGACCACCACAACCTATCCAATGCTGTCCAAATGTAACGTTTAGGTGTTGGCGGACGTCATTGACGTAATGTGGGGAGCCCCATCATGCTGGAACCACATTGAGCGGCGCAACGACTGAGGAACATGTGCTTCTTCAATAAGTTCGGGCAGGACTTGCTGTAGAAAGATCAAGTATGCCCTACCGTCCAGACGAGGGGGTAGAAGTACAGTCCAATGAGGTGGTCTCCAACAATGCCAGCCGAAACATTGACAGAGAAACGGCGTTGAGTTGCGCGTGTTCGTGTACCATGGGGGTTCTCCAAAGCCCACAAATGGGCGTTATGTTGATTGAAGGTTCCCTCTCTTGTGAAACTTGCCTCATCCGTGAAAAATACGGACGCAGCAAATGCGCTGTCTGCCGCACTCTGTTGAAGAAACCAAGTAGCAAAAGTCCTCTGGAGTGGATAATCCGCAGGCTCCAATGATTGGACGTGTTGCAGATAGTATGAACTCATTTGGTTTGTTCACAGTATCCTCCATACAGCGGATTGGGAAATACCCAATTGTTGGCCTATCACTTGAGTACTCGTACTCGGATTGCCTTCTGCAAGACGTAGGACATTCTCCTCATTGTCTGGCGTCCTCATCGTTCGGTCTCGATTCATGGTACCTCTCGTGAAACAACCAGTCTCACGTAACCTTCTGTGCACACGTGTGAAAATTGTATGATGAGGAGCACGCCTGTGCGGGAAACGTTCCTGGTACAAGCGCAGAGCGGTGCGCCCATTACAGTCTGCAGCTCCATACGCGAGGTGCATGTCGGCCAGTTCAACGTTTGAATACTCGTCCATCTTACTGCCTCGGGAACTGGTTCGCAAATGCTGACTTCCAGCGGGATTGCTATTCACACGACCTCCCGTTCAACGTTGTCTACCGCACGACAAAGGCATTTCGGACCTTGCAATGCTATGTGATTCCGATTCGTCTTTGTGCCCCTACACCTCCTGCAAGTTTGTCGCACTTGTAGTGAATCACCCTGTATAGATATGTCTATATTGAAATATATATATGTTCTGGCATAATAAGAATATTAGAAATATGGTGTCGTCCCAATATGTAGAAAATACAGAATGTACAAGAAAGATAGACACGTGGAGTTAAAGTATAGCATTAGTTGAGGCATATGATGCAAGAAAGCAAGCTTATACAGCATTAGCAAAAAAAAAAAAAAAAAAACCCCTTCCCATTTCTACCATCCCGTCACTCCAAATGTTTGCCTAGTTCAGCCTTAAATTTATTTAAGCTATCAACTACCCACTGGCTAAAGACAAACTTCCGCACATCTATTCTACAACTGTCTTTCCTCAATTTGAATCTATGCCCCCTCAGGTTCTTAATCTGAGCAAGTGGAAATATCCCGTCAGCATTGAGCCTGCTCAAACCATTCAAGAACTTATATATCTCGATCAGATCACTTCGCAGGTGCCTAGTCTCCAGATGCTGCAACTTGTAGAACTTAAGCTTTCTTCGTAAGCACACCCCTTTGTTCCTCTCACCAGTCATGTTGCCCTTCTCTGTACTCGTTCTAGCAACTCAACATCCTTCCTAAAATGGGGCCTCCAGACCTGTATACAATACTCAAGGTGTGGCCTGACCATTGCCTTATACAAAGCAATAATCACCTCCTTGTCTCTGCTAGCAAAATTCCTATATATCATTGACAAAACTCCATGACCTGCTCTGGCACCCCATCTGCACTGCTCAGAGAAAGAGAGAGAGATAATCTTTATTACCCTTCATGGCCATAAAGCCAAGGGCTTACAGTTTCCCAAACTTCCGGGAAAATTGAACAATTATTTACAAAAAGGTAATTTTACAAAGAAAGCATTATAATACAAAGGAGAGAACTCCTTACGAGAGTTAAATCTGATTGAGCTGACTTAACATCGAGATAAGAGCACCAGCTCAATCAGACAGGAACAGATGCAAGGTATACATCAGTCATTGCTGATTAGTCCTACTCGTCATAATTTTTTTCCGGTAAGTCCGGTCAGCAGTGAATTTGTTCAGGTCGGCGTCCAGTGCCTGGGTTTGCTTGAGCATCTGCTGAGGAAGGAACCTGTCAGAGAGATGGAGTCGTGCTGAATGCGAGTAGAGCTCGTGATTGGCTCTAAGGGCAGCAGGGGGGATCCTCCAGCCACAGGTATCCCAGAATGAAGGTGTTGCAATTATGCCTGTTATCATCTTGACTGTTGCTAGGAGGCGTTGGTCGTCGACTAAGGTGGGAAGCCGTGGAATTCCGAGAGAGTTGGCAAGCTGTACGAATCAGAGCTGGAAGGTTGTGTTTCCTGTTGGCCCACTTTAGGAGCCAGAATTCTGTGGCAAAGAGTGGTTTCTTTATTGACGGTGCCGCTGACGCCCAAATTTCAGCCGCTTAGAGTAAAGGTGGAAAGATAACTGTTCTTATGTACCTCACGGTTATCTTTTTATCTCTGATATGAAGGAGATATTGTTTTGCTATCCACCGGAGTCTTGAAGCACGTGTGAGGAGCATATCCATGTGGGCGTTGAATCGAAGTTTGGAGTCAAATACAATGCCCAGATCACGATGGCTGGACACAATTGGGATGAGGGTGTTGCCGACCGAAGGCTGGAGAGAAGGAGTTTGCTTCAATGAATACACCATGAATTCAGACTTAGCAGGATTGATCTTGAGCCCAAACTGGCAGAGGTAAGATGTGACTGTGGTGAGAGTGTTGTTAATTTCCACTTTTACCAGATCTAGGTCTTGACCGGGGATGATGGGAGTGAGGATCTTGATATCGTCCGCATAGCTCAGTAGACATCGAGAATGTGCAACCAGTGGGAAGATAATGGATGAAAACAGAAGGCCCGAAAGGACCCCTCCTTGTGGGACTCCTGCGGTGACGGATCTAGTAAGGGTGCGATCTCCCGTATGAAGCTTTATAACTCTGTTATTCAGAAGAGAGGAGAGAAAGCATAATATGTTCCCTGTGATCTGGAAGTGGCATTCCAGGAGAGTGAGAAGTTGGTTTACTTGGACGGCATCCAAGAACTTCATATCTGACTGCACAATTATCCCCAGGTCTTTTTTATTCTCCACCTCCCTGAGTGTAGTACCACACAGTTGGTACGTTTCTCTTGAGTTACTGCTACCCATATGGAGTACTTTGCATTTGTCAAATGTTAAACTTCAGTTGCCACTTCTCAGCCCATCTGCCTAACTTTTCTAGATCCTGTTGCAGTAGCATACTGTCTTTACTGTCGTTAACAACCCTGCCAACATTTGTATCATCTGCAAACTTGAACATTAAACTTGATATACCTTCATCAATATCATTGATAAATACACAAAACAACAATAGGCCTAGCACAGAATTCTGGGTGACTCTGCTATTAACATTAGTCCATGTAGAGCAGGGTCAATTTTTTATTACCACTCTCTGTCGTCTCCCACTCAATCATCCCTTTATCCATTGCAGTAACTTGCCCTTAATGCCATACCACTCCAATTTGTACAGCAGTCTTCCATGTGCAACAGTATCAATAGCTTTTCTGAAATCCAAGTATATGATATCAAAATTATTTTTTGCATCGAGTTACTTTGTGACCACATTGTAGTATCCAATCAAATTGGTCAGACGAGACTTCCCCTTGACAAACCCATGCTGTGTGTGAGCTATTACTGCTGTCTTGTCTAGGTGATCCTGTATCATCTCTTTAACCAGTGACTCCATTATTTTCCCTGGAACAGAAGTTAAACTAACAGGTCTATAATTATTTGTCTAAAAAATATAAATTCATACACCGACAATTGAATAAAATTTAATATGACTACAATCTTTACACAAAAATATTTACAATAAACTATTGCGGAATGCTAAAAACTGTAATAAAAGATCATTTACAATAAAATTTGCTAAAATATAAAACATTAAAAGCGCTAAAAACCTGAATCTTTTGGGAGCGTCAGCTCCCTTCTTCAACAGTGATATGACTTCCTGCAGCATCTCCTTAAGTAGCAGGCTCACGGTACCTCCACACGTGGTATTTCTCCACGTGGTTCAATCGGCACATGGTCAGAACTGGAAGCGGAAATGTCTCGGGAACGTGGCAAAGAAAATCGTTCATCCGACCTTAATATAATTGTTTCAAAGATAGGATTAATACGTATACCTCTATCTCTATTGATGGTATTCCTACTGGATGAACTAATCCGTAAACCCTCGAGCCATTTACGCTCCCAGTATCCATGTGCACGATCCAAAATAATAGCGTCCTCCGGGGAGATTTGATGCTGCTTCTCCCAAAAATATTCGGCCACAGCAGACTTGTTGTATTCAGCGGTTCTTATGGCATTTAAATGTTCCCCCAGACGATCCCTGAGCCGTCGTTTTGTTTCCCCCACAATCCGGGCATTCTATTCTATAAACCACTCCACTACTAAGATCTTTTGGTATGCGCTCTTTGACCTGAGACACAGCTGTGCACAGCCTCCGCCCAGGAAGCTGTACACAGCGTGTCCCATAACCCCGTAAAATTCTTGCCAGATCTTCAGTAAGGCCCGGATAGTAGGGGATGTATGCGGTGGCTACCGGAACGAACAGCTCCCTACGTTCGGACACTCCTCTGCTATATCTATCCAGGATCCTCTGGGGGTATCCGCACTTTCTAAGTTCTGCCGTGACACGATTAATTTCTTTTTCTTTATCCTCAGAAGTGGTACAGTGTGATCTTACTCTGTCAAATAAAGCTTTTGCTACACTATTCTTGTATTGTCCAGCTTGTGCTGAATTGAAATGGGTGTATTGACCTCTACACATGGGTTTTTTAAAAACTGACATCTTAAGTCTAAAACCCACCCTAGAACATCCAAAAATGACAGGGTACCACCCGTTTCCACCTCTGAGGTGAATTGTATAAATTGGGAGAAGCTATTAAGCCAGCAAACGGCATCATCCTCCCTCCCCTTCTGGACCAGGGCAAAGGTATCATCAACATATCTTCTCCAATTCCTAATAGGAAACCAACACCCACTAAAAACTCTACTTTCCAACTCCTCCATGGCCAAATTGGCCACGGTGGCACTAATGGGTGAACCCATGGCAGTACCGCGAACCTGCTTATACATAGTTCCTTGAAACAACATGGTAGTACTAGCTAGACATAATTCTGCAACATCTCCTTAAGTAGCCTGCTACTTAAGGAGATGTTGCAGGAAGTCATATCACTGTTGAAGAAGGGAGCTGACGCTCCCGAAAGCTTCAGGTTTTTAGCGCTTTTAATGTTTTATATTTTAGCAAATTTTATTGTAAATGATCTTTTATTACAGTTTTTAGCATTCCGCAATAGTTTATTGTAAATATTTTTGTGTAAAGATTGTAGTCATATTAAATTTTAAATTTTATTCAATGGTCGGTGTATGAATTTATATTTTTTAGACATGAGTTTTCCCGACCTCAGAGGCCTCTTTCAGGATATAATTATTTGTGTCACTCTCTGAGTCCCCTTTAATTGGAGATACATTTGCACATCGTCAGTTCATGGGGACCTCCCCTGACTCTAAGTATGCTCTCAAATGTTTGAGAACAGGGTTTATTTACTTCCCTTGCTGCCTCCTTCATTATAACTGGATAGATTTCCTCTGCCCCAGGTTCCTTTTTCAATTCCTACTATTAGTTCACACTCTCCCTATATATATTTATATATCTTGTTCAAATTTTCAATCGTTAATAAAATACTTTTTATTCATCCACTCAAGTTCAAATACATTTTTTTAAACTTGTAGTGGATGACACTTGATGTTAATACAGTTTTTTCAAATATTAATTCATTAATTAAATTTAATTAATTAATTTTAGTTTTATATGGGAGAAAAAAAATTTCTCTTATATAAGATATTTAGCAGGATATAAATTTAAAAGAAATTTGTCTTGCAATGGCAAAGTTGGTAGAACGTCGGCGTAGAATCTTCATGCCTTCGGATCGAATCTCGTCGAAGCATAAAATTTTTTTATTTGATTTCCAAATAATTTTTAATACTTTAAATAGAGTTTTAGCAGTTTGTAATGAAAATTGAAATCAACAGGCAGTAGCTCAATCGGTAAAATGCAAGGATTTCAGTATTTTTCACGTGAAGGTGAAGAATGCGAGTTCAATTCTTGCGAAAATCAATAATTTTTTTGATAAATTTTTGCTTTAAGTAGACATTTTATCCAAATGATTTTCGAGAGTGAGTTAGCAGTTGTGGCTTAGTGGTTAGAATGAAGGATTTTTCTCAAAAAATAAAATTGAAGAAATTTTATGCTTTGGGTTCAATTCCGATTTCTCTCCTTAAAATCTTTGTCATCGATTGTCGGTCACTTCTCCTACCTAACCTTAAGATTGAGCTACGTGTCGAGAAGGTGAATGGCATAGGGTAGTAAAATAATTATGTCACTAGCGTGCCCCTCAGGGTACCGGGCGCCCCCCTGTTGTAAGAAGCCTTACTCCATCATCAGGGCCACTGATGGAGTGGACCGTAATTAATTTTAGTTTTATATGGGAGAAAAAAATTTCTCTTATATAAGATATTTAGCAGGATATAAATTTAGGAATAAATACCGTCAGTGGCGAAGCGTGTAGATCGCTGGAAAAAAATTTCTTTTCCAGATTCTTTTTTCATTCTGGGTCCTAGTCTGAGTCAAGGAAGGAACAAAATGGAAAATGAAACATGTGAATAAAAATAATTCGCTTTCTATTTTTCCACTTAATATTGTGATTCTGTCATATGTATATACATATTTATATTAATTGTAATTATTTAATAAAAAGTAACTAAAATAAAATTTTTCTTTGTTGACCTAAGTAGGAATTGACTTTAAAAATTTTTTTTTTTATATTACTTGTTTATGTTTAACTTCAACAATTTCTCCTCCACTTTGCTCTCAGTTATTACAAAATCAGTTAGTTTCCTGTTAGAGGTTTGTATGTATGTGTGTATATATAATGTATGAATTCTCTCTCTCTGTGCATGCATAGACACATATATAAATGT
Organism: Mastigoproctus giganteus; assembly: GCF_048544385.1. NCBI lineage: Eukaryota > Metazoa > Arthropoda > Arachnida > Uropygi > Thelyphonidae > Mastigoproctus > Mastigoproctus giganteus. The sequence continues at coordinate 227,894,922 of NC_143577.1, forward strand.
CTATATTGAAATATATATATATATATGTTCTGGCATAAAAATATTAGAAATATGGTGTCATCCCAAGGTATAGTACATCTAATAGATAAGAATTGTTGAGATATTGAGTCAGCCTATGTGACATTAGTGATGGGAAAGTGAAAATGAGATTTGGGGGTTGTGCTACAGAACAAATGAGTGAAAGTGATTAATTTATACAGACAAGTGCTTAGTAAGTGAGCAGATACTAGTGTACTATAATGGAGGAGTTCCATTTTTCCAGAGATATGTTGGTACTGGTGGTGGGTTGCTCTCATGGTAGCAGTACATGTCTGGATTTATTATATGACTGCTGTAGAGATGCCTCATAGGAAAACAGAATTATGACCTTATTTATTTTTTCACTAAGATTCCAATTAATATTGAAAATTTTCACATAAAGAAATAATTGTAGTAATCATAATACATTAACATGAGTCATACCTAAGGAAATATGCATTGTCAAAGGTAAAGGGAGGGTTTTAATTTTCACAAGGGAATTTGTGATGGCATTATTTGAGTTCAGAGGGAACAGTTGGTAAATCTAACAAGATGAAGAATGTTCAGTGAAGTAATTTTAGAAGTTACTAATCTTTTTATACTTAAAGAAAAGTTATTGTTTAATGCCCAGTTCAAAATGGATAACCAATGATAAAGTTAGCAAATATTAGTTCCTAACATATAGGTTAGTGTAAAAGCATCATTTTAACGTAGCCATCTACCAAAGTAATTAAATTGGCATTGTTTTCAGGTTATATCTTATTGTGAATGCCTTCACAATGAGTTGCCATGGTATTGTACTACCTCAAATAAGTAACACTTCACCAGTGGAGAAGAATACTGTTATTTATTCTCAGCAGATACCACCACCACCCGGATGGTACCGTTTCAAAGCTTGTTGGCTTCTCTTTGGTGGGTGGGCACAATGTGAGATATAACCAAAACAATGCCAATTTAATTAATTTATTTAACTACTTTGGTAGATGGCTACATTAAAATGATGCTTTTGCACTAACCTATATGTTAGTCATTCTACCTCGTAGCATGAGGCCTTTGCCCTTAAATATTTTATAGCCCATTAATTCCTTAAATTCTGATCTACAGATAATTCTTCCATGGGAGAAGAAAACTTCAGTCCTTCTAAAACCCAGTTTTGTCTTGTTTTAATTCTGATTTCTCAACCTTCAACCTGTACATTGAACTACAGTACTGTAGGTTCTAATACCTTTCACGTTTTGGGGCTAAAATGAAAAAAAATAATAAATAATATTAATTTTGTGTTTATCTTCAAACTGTAGTGTGCCATTAATGCTATTTACACTTAGTGTACAGTATTATGCATTTCATACAATGAAGTTTCCCTTCAGTTGCATCAGGAAATGCATTTTCCCAAAACATGTAAATAAAATTCATTTACATGTTTTCAAATGGAAATGAGTATCGTCCTGAATCTTTATGGTTCTTAATCCGCTCCTCTCATCTTGTCCATCTTTTTTTTGTTGCTGAACATTATATTTGCCTTTGCTGGATTATGTTTGTCTCGATCAGCAGATTTATGTGCCTGGAATTTGTAAGGGAAAAACTTGAGGTTACCTTCAGCTAACCTCTAGCTAACTAATAAAACAAACTTATCTGAGAAAAGTTCTATACCTCCCAAACACGTGCTCATTCATTTCACGGTCATACATGGTCTCAGTTGCAATGTCACCCATGACCATTTCCACTTACAGTCTGCCAAACTTCACTTACTTTTTCTGACAGATTCCTAATTATTGGTTGTTAGGACAACTGAGAATCCTCATCTCAGTTGTCCTAATTATTCACTGTACAATTCCTTTGGCTTCAAAGGTGATACTTGTGCATGTGTCCACTCTAATATTTCCTGTCAGAGACAGTAATTTTCATTCTCTTCTTTTTGATCTTCTCTGGCGTAAAAATCTCTCTGCCACCATTCTGTCACATTCATCTGTTGCCTCTGTCATTCTCCCAACTCCACTTATCACTTGGAACTCTTTTGACTTCCTCTTTCAAAACTTGACTTTCTCCAGTCCAGCTTTCCCAACAGTGAGGTAATTTTACTTGTCAATTTTTATGTTCGCAACTCCAGTTGGCTTCTGTGTTCTAGTCATATGAACCCAGCTGATCAAGATGCAGAGGCTTTGCAATTGCTAATGACCTCTTGCAGATTGTTCATTTACATATCAAAATACCAGCCAATCCTAACCAAGTAGCCAACACTCTTGATCTTTTTCTCACAAACAACCTTTCCAAGTACCCAGTTGAGATGAGTGGTCCTATAGGCACCTCAGATCACAACTTGGTGATGGCTCTTCTCCACTGGAGCCTTTCTCTCATAGCTGTTTTCAACCTTGTGTTGTTTGACATTACAAGAATGCAAAATGGAATGATCTGTGAGATTTCTGTTCTTTTTTTTTTTTTTTTTTTTTGTTTGGATTACTGTTTTAAATCTTATGATTTCAGTGTTTTCAGATCATGTCAGTGAAATTATTCTTGTAAGAATGAAATCCTTTATTCCACACTCTACCTTAAAATCTTGTCCTTTATCTAAACCTTGCTTTTCAGTAAAGGCTACAAGGATCTTCAAGATAAGAATATTGTATATCGCAATCGGCTTGCATCCAAATTTCCATGTTCATTTTTTGCCTACACAAAAACTTGCAACAATTGTGAAGCAGTTATTAATCAGTGCAAACTAGATACTTAACAGACTAAAGGTGCCACTGTGTAGGCACTAAAGTGTAAGAAATAAAATGTGAAAGAAGAAATAAAAGTAAAGGTGCCTCCATATTTTATTTCTCCAATTTTAATGAAATTTGAAGAGGTTTGTTTTTTTTTTAATCCACATTTAACATTAGAAGTCTGTTGTTGTGTGCAAAAAGTGGAGAACAAAATAAATTTCCTTTATTGCAAATACGCTTAAAAAACTTATTCTTTAATAGGTGAATACAATTTATTGTTCTAAAATTTTAATCCCCAAAATTTTTTGGAATTTGCAGACAGCTTGGGTTCCAAGAATTTGCAATTTGCTGCTCACTCATTTGGCTGTGAAGGCACCCTTAGGGCATCTTTTTTAATAGTTTAATTCTTTTCATCTTTCACCTTCTATGAATTCATTTTCTTAATTTACGGATTTAGAGATGAGTATTGCAATGATAAGCTCTTGTTAAATAATTTAATAAACTTTAGCTAAACAAGTCAAACTGTCAGTACTAAGTACTAATAGTGACAAAATTACAGGCAAAGAAGTCAGATGACAATCAGCAAAGACTAAAATTTGTGATGATAAAAAATGGCCGATGAGTTTTTTAGATTATAATGTAACTTAATATTTTTTTATTATTAAGAAAATTATTTTTGACCTTTACAGGGTCCAGTTACATTATTATGACCACCTACCTAGTATCCAGAATATGCGCCTTTCGCAGGCCTCCATAGCCAGGTGGGAAGGAGCAGCAGTGCGTAGCACACGCTTCTTGATTAGACCGGGGTTCGAGCCCGTCACCACTGAATACGGAGGATGCGGAAAGGTCAGGGAATGACCACCGCATATCCCGGAGCAATATGGCCTTAGTTGCTAATGCTCCTAAAAAATCAAATACCCACCCAAACCCTTTCGCAGCATGCACCGCAGCCAGCTGCCGTGGGAGGGACTCAGTAAGCCTGCGGAAAGTTGCTACGCGTATCTGTGACCATGCAGACTGCAGTGCACCCTGGAGTTCCTATAGGTTCCTTGGTGGAGGATCCATCCATCTGATGTGTTGACCGAGGTGGTCCCATAGATTTTCAATTGGGTTAAGATCCGAGGAAGTTGGTGGCCAAAGGAGTAGCTTTAAGTCTTCGTCATGCTCCTCAAACCATTCACGGACAATTCTGGCGACATGGCATGGCACATTGTCTTGCTGATAGACACCATCGCCCCCAGGGAACATGGTCAATATGTACGGGTGTACCTGATCAGCGACGATCGATAGGTAACCATTTGCATTCAGGGTGCCCTCCAAGGGTATCAGCAAACCCAAGCCATGCCATGAAGGCGCCTACGTAGCCAGCAGTACGTAGCACATGCTTCTTGATTAGACCGGGGTTCGAGCCCGTCACCACCAAATACGGAGGATGTGGAAAGGTCAGGGAATGACCACCGCATATCCCGGAGCAATATGGCCTTAGTTGCTAATGCTCCTAAAAACCAAATAACTAACTAACTAACCATGCCATGAAAACATTCCCCAGACCATAACGCTGCCCCCACCAGCCTGCCTTCTGCCAACAGTCGTGTCTGGGTGCCTGTTCTTGGAGGTTTCACACCTAATATGCCACCGTCCATCCACTCGGTGAAGCAGAAACCATGACTCATCAGAGAAGCCACATGGCTGGGGTCCATTGTCGGTATTGCTGTGCAAACTGACGGTGTTGTTTGCGATGGACGGCCGTCAGCATGGGTGTTGTCACCAAGCATCTTCTCCGGAGTCCAATGCATAACAGGGTTCACTGCCCTGTCATGTTGAAGACCTTTCTGGTGGCCCCATGGTTCATTTGGACAGCCAGTTGAGCAACAGTAGCGCGCTGATCGATCCTGACCAACCGTTTCAGCAGACATTCACCTCTGGGATCAATGGCACATGGGGCTCCACAACTGGCACGTCGAGTCATCAAAACTATCCCGTTCAGCCAATCTTGATACACTTTCACCACTGCAGCATGTGAGCATTTCACAAAGTCTGCTGTTTCGATAATGCTGGCATCCCTGGCCCGATAGCCAACAATCATGCCTTTTTCCAGGTTTGATAGGTTGCATACCTTGCCGATGACAAAGGCTGTTATTGTGTTCATGGATGCTGAACATCAAGCCTTATATGCTTGCAGTGTGTAAACTTGACACGTGCACTGTATGATTTGCTAGACGTGTGTGATGTCTGCATTGGGGGGTGGTCATAATATTGTGACTGGACTCTATATATATTGCAATAATGGAAATAGTAGAGACTGAACAATTGTTTTTGTTCTCCATTTTTAACTTCTTATTCCCACCACCTGAAAACGTGCTACACTTTGAAATAACCTGCTTCAGTGTAGTATTTTGCTTCATTAATTTTGGATTTTAATTCAAATATTTATTATGTTCAGGAAAATATTACAATACTTTCCCAGGCATAATGAAATTTGGAGTATATCTACTATTCAAAGATATTGAAACAGTATGGGTTAGTAATATCCATAACCCATACAGCTGACTGTAACATGACCATGTCTGGACAGAATATCTGTTATTAACTTATTATTTTAATTTACGTAAAATAAAATTTGTGTAAGATTAGATTATTATTTTATATGAATGTTATTACAGTGGATTCCGGTTATTTGGGCCACCGGTTAATCGGGCAGCCGTTTATTTGGGGCAAATCTTAAAAAACAAAATCCAATCGAGAAAATAGGCAGGGTTTACTTCGCTTAATTGGGACAGCATGCCGTTTAATCGGGGCAGGAGACCACAGCACTGGAGATTACCCTACGATTGTCTCCGACGGTACCACGTGGTTCGGTCGAAATTCTGGAGGTCACAACCATAAAACAAATAAAAACAATTAGCAGTCACCTGTTTATTGGGCTTTTCTGTTAGTGAAAGTTATCATAAACGGACAGTAAACTCGATCTTATTGAATTTGCGATAATAATGACAGCTGGAATTCTGTGGGTTATTATGGTAAAATGTGTTTACACTTCCATGAAATCTTAAATCAAATAAAAAAATTAATTTTCAGATCTTCTCTTCATTCCTATTTTTAAAGCTTTTTAACTCGTTACTCCGTTCTCACTTGCACGTATCGTGTTACTTGCAATTTGTGTGCGCGCGGTGTTCTTTGTTATTGATTGCTTATCTTTTTACTGTTTTGAATTTTAACCCCCACCCATAAATGTCAGTGAACAGAAATGTCAACTAGTTGGCATGTACATATTACAGTACGTATTAATTATTCCGATTATCACGTAAATTCTCCCGATTTTCACGTATTTTTTAATTGGTAAGGTAATAAAGGGTAAATTTGTGCTTAATATATCTTTGCTTTATAATATATCTTATAGCCTGTGGATAATATTCCTCCTATTTTTGCTAATTAGAATCGCTGTTTAATAGAATTAAAATTAAATTCACAAACGTGATCACAATGACTGGCGCTTACTGCACATCGTATAGTGAACGGTACTTTACTATGTTGAGTTCGTCGTAACGTGATTTGATTGTACAGTGAACCAATTGTAAAAAAAAGGGGGGGGTACATTGTATTTTTGACTATTTACGTGAAACTTCGGATAATTGGGGCAGCCGCTTAATCGGGCCAAAATGCACTAGTCCCGATGTGTCCCAAATAACCGGAATGGACTGTAGTATTATATTATTATTTTATATGAATGTTATTATTATTTTATATGAATGCATAACAATATATGTAGTACATTTTAGAATGAATATGACACTGCATTTTCACAAACATTTGTATGTAATGTATATGCAAGTATTTTCTGCTTGTATTGTAGAATTTATTTATTTTTTTTTCACAGTTATTAAATCATACAGATGCATCTGGACCTCCACCTCTATCTCAGGAGGAAATAGAAGAAATTTCAACTGTAAATATTACTATGGAGCAAGTAGGTAAGTTTTTTGTATTGAGCATCAAAAATGCTTACTTCTTAAAGATTGTTAGATACAAAGAAAATTATGGAGCTTTATCACAAAAATTTACAATTTTATGGATAATATTTTTAAGAATTATAGTTTTCATTTGTGTTGCTATTTTTCTTTAACCCCTTCCCGGAACATTTTTTTCCTGAAAATGTGCCATAACGGATTGACTTTTTTTATTTTACAGATTAAAAGTATGTATCATGCGAATACTCATTGTATAGTTTGTGTTTTTTATAAATTTTTTAGTAGAAAATACATGGGAATAATTAACCCATTTGAGCTATCCTGAGTTATCTTGTGTATGCCAAAAAGTATGCAAATTATAGAGATTTTTTTAATAAATTAGTGCTTGAGCTAAAAGAAAGGAACTGAAAGGCAAATTGAATTCCATAAAAAAAGGCATTCCATAAAAAAAACGGCATTTCATGAAAAATGAACAGTAATTTTACTTGGTGTGGTAGGCTTTGAAGCAAGGAGTGATGCAAAGGCCAATTTCACATGTTTCACACATGTAATGTGTCTCCTTTCAAATTTTCTTGCCATCTCTGTTCTGCTTTTTGGAGCATACCCTACAAGTTCTAGTTGGAAAGTTCTTCTCAGTTGGTGGAATATCAATGGGGTAATGGCCTGGTGAATAGAGTTGGGTGGGATGTTGAGGATGGTCTTCCTTTTCTAACTGGTGGAATTTGCAGGTGATATTTCTTGATAAGTTCATGAATCAAATCTGAAATTCAAGGGTGAAAGAGCTTTTTGGCCATTTGAAATCATGGATTTATAGAGTAGAAATGAATTCCACACAGATAGGTCCATTAGGTGAAAGAAAATCTTCCTGTATTTTTTAATCCGTTTCCTGGGCAGGGGATAGTTTGCCAAATGCTGGTCAACTTTATCTACACCTCCCATGGAAAAGTAATAGTCACAAACTACTTTGAGTTTCTATTTCTTCCTGAAAAGGATTATGGACTGTAGATAACAACACTACATCTTTTTTTTATCTTTCCAACATAAGGCCACAACTTTCCCTCTTTGAAAAGCAGCAACATGCCTTTCAGCTTTTCCTTCTTCAGCATTTTTTGGCATTTCCTCTCTCACTCTACCATAAACATCAGGTTTCTTTGTGATGAGAATATCAGCTAATTGAAGACTGGTATAATAATTGTCTAATGTGGGGCAATATCCTTTTCCAAAGAGAGGCTTTATGAGAGTCAAATCCACTTGCGTAGACATTGGAAGACCAATAAAGTCTGGATCCATTTCTGTACCTTTTCCTACATATATTATGAAAGTCCAAACATAGCCACTTTCAGATTCCCACAGCACATAATACTTTATGCCAAACCTTCAGCACTTCAATGGCATGTACTGCACCCAACCGAGTCTTCCTTTGTACAACATCAAGCTTTCATCTATTGTTATGTCTCTTTTAGGAACATAGAGAATTCTAAATTTATTTTCTAAGAAGCAATAGACATCATAAATCTTGTTCAGTTTTGGATTTGGGTGCATATTTGCATCATAAGACTCATTATCTGAGAAATTAAAGTATTGTTTTATCTTTTTAACACCTAAGAGCCATAATAGTTCCAGAGACTGGTGTCTCAAGTAATGGCTTTTTTGACCAGTGCATATATTCTTCAGGCTTTTTCACGATACCTTGCAGCATTTTCAGAGCAAAATATAGTCTCAATTCAGCATGCATCACTGGAGTCCAACTAGAATCACGAGCACCACTTGGTTCTGCAAATTTATTTGTCTCAGAGCACGCTAGATTGATTAGTTCTTCACAAAAAATAAAGCAAAGTCTATGGGAGTCATTTCATCTATATTATCGCTTTCAGATCTGGCTGTGCAGCAAATGGAAATCTTGGAGGTGGCTGGGGGGAGGGTTTTTAATGCAGTCAATTTTGAACCACTGTCTAGCATCTAAAACACTGACATCACCATTTTCTTCATTTGAATCAAGGCACCTCCGTAGCCAGGTGGGAAGGAGCAGCAGTGCGTAGCACATGCTTCTTGATTAGACCGGGGTTCGAGCCCGTCACCACCAAATACGGAGGATGTGGAAAGGTCAGGGAATGACCACCGCTTAATCACGGAGCAATATGGCCTTAGTTGCTAATGCTCCTAAAAACCAAAATAACAACAACAACATCATCTGAATCAAAACCTGAAACAGATTTATCAGAATCGGATTCACCAGAAGTTTCCAATTCACAATATGAATCATCACTAATCTCTTCTTCACTACAGGCAATTCTCGCTTTACGGGTTTACGAGGTTTTTTTTTTTTATAAGTATCAACCAAATCGAAAATGTGAACATTAATTGCAAAAAAATGAATGTTAAACATTCATAAATATCGCATTTCAAACCATGCGTGTAGCTATACAATACAGTGTACCCTGCTTTACAATATTAATCTGTTACCATCATATCGCGAAAATAATGTAATGTGAACCCAATAACACATTGTTTTTCAATTCCTACTATTAGTTCACACTCTCCCTATATATATTTATATATCTTGTTCAAATTTTCAATCGTTAATAAAATACTTTTTATTCATCCACTCAAGTTCAAATACATTTTTTTAAACTTGTAGTGGATGACACTTGATGTTAATACAGTTTTTTCAAATATTAATTCATTAATTAAATTTAATTAATTAATTTTAGTTTTATATGGGAGAAAAAAATTTCTCTTATATAAGATATTTAGCAGGATATAAATTTAAAAGAAATTTGTCTTGCAATGGCAAAGTTGGTAGAGCGTCGGCGTAGAATCTTTGTGCCTTCGGATCGAATCTCGTCGAAGCATAAAATTTTTTTATTTGATTTTCAAATAATTTTTAATACTTTAAATAGAGTTTTAGCAGTTTGTAATGAAAATTGAAATCAACAGGCAGTAGCTCAATCGGTAAAATGCAAGGATTTCAGTATTTTTCACGTGAAGGTGAAGAATGCGAGTTCAATTCTTGCGAAAATCAATAATTTTTTGATAAATTTTTGAAAATTTTTGCTTTAAGTAGACGTTTTATCCAAATGATTTTCGAGAATGAGTTAGCAGTTGTGGCTTAGTGGTTAGAATGAAGGATTTTTCTCAAAAAATAAAATTGAAGAAATTTTATGCTTTGGGTTCAATTCCGATTTCTCTCCTTAAAATCTTTGTCATCAATTGTTGGTCACTTCTCCTACCTAACCTTAAGATTGAGCTACGTGTCGAGAAGGTGAATGGCATAGGGTAGTAAAATAATTATGTCGCTAGCGTTCCCCTCAGGGTACCGGGTGCCCCCCTGTTGTAAGAAGCCTTACTCCATCATCAGGGCCACTGATGGAGTGGACTGTAATTAATTTTAGTTTTATATGGGAGAAAAAAATTTCTCTTATATAAGATATTTAGCAGGATATAAATTTAGGAATAAATACCGTCAGTGGCGAAGCATGTAGATCGCTGGAAAAAAATTTCTTTTTCAGATTCTTTTTTCATTCTGGGTCCTAGTCTGAGTCAAGGAGGGAACAAAATGGAAAATGAAACATGTGAATAAAAATAATTCGCTTTCTATTTTGCCACTTAATATTGTGATTCTGTCATATGTATATACATATTTATCTTCTTCTTCGATGCTGCCGAATGGCGTTTGCGACTTCGTTTTGATATTGTTCTCTGTCTAGCGCTGCATGTAGAATTTGTGCTGTTGTCATGTGAAGCCAGGTGTTGATGTTATCTAGCCATGCCATTTTCGGTTTGCCTGGGCATTTCTTGCCTTCGATCTTTCCCTCCAGGATGAGTGGTAGTAGGTGGTATTTTTGTTGGTTCCTAGCGATGTGACCTAGGTATTTGCATTTCCTGCTGATGATGGTTTTGAGCAGGTCCCGTTCCGTGTGCATGTCCTGCAGGACCTGTGCGTTGGTTATCTTGGCTGTCCACGGGATTTTCAGCATTCTTCGGTAGAGCCACATTTTGAAGGCCTGGAGCTGTTTTTTGTAGTGGCTGATGTTAGAGTCCAGGTTTCTACACCGTAGAGCAATATTGGCCAGATATTGCATTTCAATGTGCGTAATTTGAGCATGATGTTCAAGCTTCTGTCGGTGAGGAGGGTTTTCCATTTGGTGAATGCCTGCCTGGCTTGTTCAATTCTGCTTTTGATTTCGGCCTCATGGTTCAACTGGTTATCAATGAGTACTCCGAGATACTTGAAGCGGTGTATTTGCTCTAATTTTTCGTTGTTTAGTTTGATCGTGATTTTGCTTGCAGTCCTGCTGCCCTTCATCACCTGTGTTTTCTTTTTGTTGATTCGTAGCCCCCATGCTTGGCTTTCTGTGTCCACTTCGTTCACGATGGTCTGTAAATCTTGTTCTGAATCCGCTATTAGTGCTGTGTCATCGGCATATCTTAAGTTATTGATGTAGTGTCCGTTAACTTTTATGCCGATGTTCTTGTCAGCCAGTGTTTGGTCGAAGATCATTTCCAAATAGATGTTAAAAAGAATGGGAGATAATGGACAGCCTTGCCGGACGCCTTTTTTTTATTGGAATTGGGTCTGTCAGGTCATTGTCATAGTGAAGCCAGGCTGTTTGATTCCAGTAGAGAGTTGTAATAAAGTGATATCGTTGTTTTCAAGCCCAAGTTTTCTCAGTCGGTCAATTAGGCGGTCGTGGTCTACTGAATCGAAGGCTTTCTCGTAGTCAATAAAACATATATATATATATATATATATATACGTCTTTTTGATGTTCATAGCACCTTTGTAGCAATATTTGTAAACAGAAAATTGCTTCTCTGGTGCCTAGTCCCCTGCAGAATCTGAACTGTGTGTTTCCTAGTGCACTTTCGCACTTACATCTTATCCTTTGCTGAATCACCTTGAAGACTTTTAGCACCTGGCTCATTAGACTGATCAGCCTGAAGTCTTCGCATTTCCGGCTGGTAGCCTTTTTTGGTAGGGCCACAAAGATGGATTGGAGCCATTCGGATGGAATGTCGTTGTTGTTGTAGATTTGATTGAACCATTTCGTTAGTTGTTGGATGTTGCTGTAGTCTAGTTGTTTCAGCAGTTCCACATGAATCTGATCAGGTCCACAGGCCTTGCCTGGCTTTGTTATTCGGATGGCATGTTTCACTTCAGATGTTAATATGTGGAAATTGTCTTCCTGTGTTTGTTGCGTTTCTGCCGGTTTTCTGTTGGTGCCGAACAGATTGTATATATAGCTCTTCCAGGTGTCGAGTTTGGCTTGTTTGCTTAGTATAGGTTGATTGTCCGTATATAAGCTTGGGATAGGAGCCGGTTTGTAGATGTTTCCAGCTTCTTTGAGCTTCTTGTGCAGGTTATAGTTGTCATTTTTCTTGATTAGGTCTTCGATTTCTGCACACTCTTCCATCCATTTTTCCTTCGCCTTCCAGATTTCCTGTTTGATCTTTTGTTGTATTTCTTTGTATTTTTCCCGGTTGTTGTTGCTTTTGAATGTTCTCCGTTCATCCATTAGGTCTAGTATGTGTTGGGTCATCCACCGTTGTTCTTTTTCGACGCCTGATGTCCTAGCAGGGTTTCTGCTGTTTCATTGATGCACTGTTTGAGTGAACGCCCGAACGCTTGCACGTCTGTTGTTACTGCTTTGATCAATCGGATTGTAGTGTTGAGATGAAGCTGTACTTGTCGCCTGTTGGCATTGTTCTTCAGTTTCTCCAGGTCGATTCTTTTTGTTGCGCTTGTGCGTTTGACTGCTCGTAATTTGAGATGTAGTGTTGCTATTACTGGGTTATGGTCTGATGATATTTCAGCTCCCGGGTAAGTTTTTGCCTTGAGGACACTTGACTTATATCTGATGTTGATTAAGATGTAGTCAGTTTGGTTCCTGATGATATTGTTGTCAGAGTCTTGTGGTGAGGTCCTGGTGTATAGTCGTCGAGGTGGTAGTTTGAACCAAGTGTTGGCAATGCTAAATTTTTCTTCTTGGCAGAACTGGACGAGTCTGTCGCCTCGTTCATTCTGTGTCCCCAAGCCATGTTCTCCGACTATGTTTTGTAGCTTTCCTTGACCGATTTTGGCATTAAAGTCACCGAGGATGACCGTAATGTCGTGCTTCTTCAGCGACTTTAAAGTGTTGCTTAGCTTGTCGTAGAACAATTCAATTTCTTGATCGTCTTTGTCCGCTGTTGGTGCGTAGACCTGGAGCACATTCAGGTTGATCTTGTTGCCTGCTAACTGTAGTAGTGCAATTCGTTCCGATATTGGGGTGAAACTGGTGACTTTGTTGGCCAGTTGTTTGTGGACAACGAAAGCGATGCCATACGTCTGCTTGGTGTTCTCTTCTCCTCCGGAATAGAAGACGTGGTGGTCGTTTGATATAAACTTCTTTGTTCCAGGCCATTTGGTTTCACTTAGCCCAAGTATGTTGATGTTAATGCGTTCCATTTCTTGTAAAGCATTGGCTAGTTTTCCTGGTTGTAGTAGGCTTCTAACGTTCCATGTAGCTAGTTTCAGAAAATTCTTCGATGCAAGCTCGGAGATTCTTAGCACCCCTGTCCCATTCAAGGGACGCCGAGACTCGGGGCCGTGGTTTATTTTGCTTGCTATCATTGAAGTTTTCAAGGGAAGGATAATCCAAGTAGTTTCCCGTTGCTTTCTTGGATCACAATTTAGTTGAAAAGGTCGTGTGTGGACCTTTTGAAACAGGTTTCGTCTGACGTCTCCACTGAAACCTTTCCGCCATGGGAGGCCCTTCTGGAAGCATATAGCTCCCGACGGTATAGCTTTCAGTTTCTTTAATGTACGCAAACTCTCTTGCCACGTTAAGGCATTGTTTCTCGAGAGAGTACATATTTATATTAATTGTAATTATTTAATAAAAAGTAACTAAAATAAAATTTTTCTTTGTTGACCTAAGTAGGAATTGACTTTAAAAAATTTTTTTTATATTACTTGTTTGGTAATTCATTCCACGACCTTGGAAGTTCAAATTTTCACTATATAACTCCCTAAAAGGTTGTTTTTATAGTGTAAATTTATTAGTTACCAATTCAAATCATTAAACGCACTACACTTTCATCGTTATCATATGTTATAAGAACCAGTTTTGAACGGCTTTGTGATATTTTTCTAAAGTACATTTCTGGAAGTCACGACCATAAAACAATAAAAACAATTTGCACTTTCCAGTTTATTGGGCTTTTCTGTTACTGCAAACAATTATAAACAGGTAGTGAACTCGATGTTATTGCGTTTGTGAAAATACCGATAGCTGGAATTGTGTGGGTTTTTACGTTATCATCCCTTGAGTGACCGGGGTTCAAGCCCATGACTGCTGAATACGGTACTGTTTCTTGTATTCTGTCTATCTTGTGAACTACTCTGACCGTTTGGTCATCCCGGAGTATAAACAGAAATTTTTTTATTGTTATTATTGTGTTATTATTGTGAATTGTGTTTGCCCTTTACTGAAATCTTCAATTGTATAAAAAAACATAAATAAATTTTCAGAATCTTCTCTTCATTTTGTTTTTTTAAGCTTTGTAAACTTGTTACTCTGCACAAATAGTGTTAGTTGCAAGTTGTGCATTCCGTTAAAAAATGCTTATGCATGCTATTGAAATTTATAAAGAAAAGAGAAGTTTATCTTGGAAACATATGCCTCCATAGCCAGGTGGGAAGGAGAAGCAGTGCGTAGCACACGCTTCTTGATTAGATCGGGGTTCGAGCCCGTCACCACCAAATGTGGAGGATGCGGAAAGGTCGGGGAATGACCACCGCATATTCCCGGAGCAATATGGCCTTAGTTGCTAATGCTCCTAAAAACCAAATAAATGCCTCTTGAAGCATTTCTGAAGAAGATGAGTCCTTGTGCAACAAACCAAGATGGCACCTGCATAGCCAGGTGGGCAGGAGCAGCAGTGCGTAGCACACGCTTCTTGATTAGACCGGGGTTCGAGCCCGTGCCCACCAAATACGGAGGATGCGGAAAGGTCAGGGAACGACCACCGCATATCCCCAGAGCAATATGGCCTTAGTTGCTAATGCTCCTAAAAACCAAATAACAAACAACAAACAAGCAACAAACCAACGAGTACCAAGCCAATAATGAACCAATAACGAATTAACCTGTAAAGTCGAGAACTACCTGTACTCATTATATAAATAAATTGAAAAAAATCAAGTGGAACGCACAAGCAGTAACCTCCCGCCATAAGCAATAATTGTGGTCTAACTACATTCTGACATTGCTGTACAATATAAGTAAAATGAAAGCCAGTCGTCTGCTGCCAGGCATAAGAAAATCCCGAGAAATCTCAGAGTTCACTCGGAGAAATCTCTGGATTTATCTGGCTAATTTTGCATTAGCCAGATAAATGCCCGAGAAAATACGTTTCAGTCCTAAATTTGGAGGTATTATTGTTTGCTTTTATCCCGAGATATCTCGTTTAGTTCCAAATAACTTTTAAAACTAAAAACGAGATCTCAGAATAATCCATGAAGGGGTTAAATCTGTTCTGATATATTTGAAAATTTTTTTCCCCCTCTCTATTTTGATCTAATGTTTTAGGTATAATTTTTAACAAAGCTTGCACTGTTACTTTGAATAAGTGTTTCTCATTATTTGTACTGGATGAGGCAAAACTATTGATCATATCTGGTAATTATGGGCTTGGCACACCCAAGGTCCTGAGCTGGATATCATCATTCTTCTCTTTCTTGGTGATTCCCTTCTACTTCTCTCTCTCTCTCTCTCTCTCTCTCTCTCTCTCATGCATTATAGCCATAGAAGCTGATGCGCCAGTAAAATATCCAATCCAACCAACCAACCTCTCTCTCTCTCTCTCTCTCTCATTCACTCAGGATAATTCAGAAATTTTTTTGGCTGGTGTAGCAAAAGCCTCAGGCTTCCTTGTACCATTTGGCTAATAATAATAATCACATAAAGAAAATTTGTGTTTCTGTTTATATCATTTTAGATTATCAGTGCTAATTTTAGGATAAATTTGAAGAAGTAACTGCTTTATTTTTGTGACTTAATTTACTAATTTTTCTTTCTCGCAAAAACTTATAATTTAATTTTATTTGATTTTACTCCAAAATTGATAGTTGAAATAGATACATAAAAATGAAAATCTTTTGTTATTTTATGAGGTAATTCTTTTGCCTCACATTGTAAGATGTTTATTTTAAATATATAACTAATCTACTTATAAAAGTGCTGAAATAATAATTAACTTTAGTAAGAACCATGAAGTGTGGTATTTCCTTTACTTTGTGGTATTTCCTATACAGGACTGTTGCTCTGATTCATTGGAGCACTGGAACCTTCCCCCCCCCCCACTTTCCTCAGTGCTTAAGGAAATATTCTTACTATATTATTTGATGGAGAAGTAATATTGATAAAACTGGCATATTTTGGAAAAGAATGCCTAATTGTGTATACATTAATAAAGAATTAAAAGTAGTATCAGATTAAGGCAGTTACCAATCATCTAAATTATCTTTTATTGTTTCTACTAGTTTTACAAAAAGGACTTGTGTAAAAAAATTATATCAAATTAACTGTTGTTAATTTGATCATCATCACGCTATACTTGATAATAAGGCCATCATAATAACACCAGTTGTTTGTGGTTTTATGGGATCCTTGACTGATTTATAGGATTAGTAACTTGAACCCTTTGGACTGTCTTTATTAATGATATTTTAATACAAATTAAGAAATATTCATGATTTAAATCCTTTTTGACCAGTAGTTTGCAAAAACTACTGGTCAAAGTATCAGTGGGTGGATAGGCCAATAGCCTTGAAACATGTCTGGGTGGTGGTACTCACCGAGAATAAGTAACAATAGTCTTCCC
This sequence comes from Mastigoproctus giganteus, assembly GCF_048544385.1. Classification (NCBI taxonomy): domain Eukaryota; kingdom Metazoa; phylum Arthropoda; class Arachnida; order Uropygi; family Thelyphonidae; genus Mastigoproctus; species Mastigoproctus giganteus. The sequence goes on from NC_143577.1 coordinate 227,911,477, forward strand.
TATTAGTGAAGTGTTACTTATTCGAGGTAGTGCAATATCATGGCAACTCGTCGTGAAGGCAGAGCACAATATAAGAAAGAGCAAATGATGCCTACAACAACTACTTTGTAGTTTCTTAAGAGTTGTCTATGGCAGTGTTTCTCAAAGGGTGTGCCGCGAAATCTTAAAAAAAAAAACTAGCGTCGTTTTTATTTTAACATCATTGTCCGAATATTTTATTTTGGTTGTAAGAATTGTTTGCATAACACAGATATAATATAAGTATAAATAAAAAAATTGTTAATATTATTTTTCATTCTATTTATTTAATTTAGAAATTTCTTCTATGACTACGTAGGTGTGCCGCGAAATTTTTCTTCTTTTGGAAAATTTGCCACGAGAGTAAAAAGATTGAGAAACACTGGTCTATGGTGTATCTACACACCGATATTATATAGATATTAAACTCTTAATGTATTATGCCTTGTGCATTTAGTTATTTTAAAAAAAGTAATAACTATGAAGTAACTACTTCATGGTTCTTACTATACATTTCCATTGCTCAGATTCATTGGAGCACTGGTAATTCCCCTCCCTGCCCTTCCCTCCGTGCTTAGAGAAACATTCTTGTTATACTGTTTGATGGAAAAGTAATAATTGTTTTTAGAAGGCCTAGTCCTTTTTCTTGTCATTTCTGTAGCTCATGTTCCTCAGTGCAATAAGGTTCACTCCTAGGATAAAGTGACAGTTCTAGTATGCATTCCTAATTTTATATATTTTAAATATTATATTTTCTGAACTGTAATCCATTTAAGTACTTGGTCACATAATTTCACTAACAAATTTTTTATATCATTGAAGTTAGTTTAATTTAACATTCCCTTAGGGTTAGATATATTTGATTAATTTCAGTTAAAATATTCGTGGTGATACATATTTATCAGTATCAGAATTCTTGAAAATTTCCAAGACTTATAAAAATAAGGAACACTAAATTATCACAAAATTAATACAACAAATTAATGCTACCTGATTGTAGCATTAATTTCTGTATTATTTCTCTGATTTTTAATGTTATTTTTTTTTATAATAGTCTTGCAGACATAACTGCATTAGCATTATCAAGGGCACATGATACAAGAAAGCAAGTTTATATAGCATCAGCCAAAAAAAAAAAAAAAAACACACACACACACACACACACACACCCTTCTCATTTCACCCATCCACTCTCTCCAAATGTTTGTCTAGTTCTGCCTTGAATCTCTTTAAGCTATCAACTTCTACAACGACAGGTGGAAGTTTGTTCCAGCAATCAGCCACCCACTGGCTAAAGGCAAACTTTCGCACATCTTTCCTACAACTGTCTTTCCTCAATTTGAATTTATGCCCTCTCGGGCAATTATTCTGAACAAGAGGAAGAATCACATCAGCATTCAGCATGTTCAAACCATTCAAGGCTTTATACACCTCAATCAGATCACCTCACAGGTGCCTAGTCCCCCAGACACTGTAATTTGAAAAACTTAAGCCTTTCTTCATAAGAGCAACCCTTTGTTCTATTCATTAATCTTGTTCCCTTCTCTGTACTTTTTCCAACAGCTCTACATCCTTCTTAAAATGAGGCCTCCAGACCTGTATACAGTACTCAAGGTGTGGCCTGACCATTGCCTTATACAAGGGGATAGTCATCTCCTTATCCCTGCTAGAAAAATTCCTGTATATCATTGACAAGACATCCTGAGCTACTCTTGCAGACTGTCACCACTGCTCAGAAAACTTCATATCTGCCTGCACAATTACCCCAGCTCCTTTTCACTCTCTACCACTGTGAGTGTAGTACCATATAGTTAATACATTACTCAGAAGTGCTTCCCTTATGCAGTACTTTACATTTGTCAGTGTTAAACTTCAGTTGCCACCTCTCAGCCCATCTGCTTAACTTTTCTAGATCATGTTGCAGCATCGTACTGTCATTAGTGTCGTTCATGTCGTCTGCAAACTTGGACATTAAGCCTGATATACCATCATCAATATCATTAATGAATACAGAAAACAATGGACCCAACACTGAACCCTGGGAGAGATCACTAATAACATTAGTCCACAATGATCAGTGTCCATTGATTACCACTCTCTCCCACTCAACCATCCCTTTATCCATAACACGAATTTTCCTCCAATGCCACACTGCTCCAATTTGTGTACCAGTCTTCCATGTGCAACAGTATCAAAAGCCTTTCTAAGATCCAAATATATATCAAAATTATTCTTTGCATCCAGTTCCTTTGTGAATACATCAGAGTATCCAATAAAATTGGACACACAAGACTTCCCTTTAACAAACCCATGCTGTGTCCAAGCTATAACTGAAGTCTTATCTAGATGATCCTGCAATGCTTCTTTATCCAGTGCCTCCATTAATTTCCCTGGAACAGAAGTTAAACTAACAGGTCTGTAATTACCTGTGTCTTCCTTTGGTCCCCTTTTGTGGATTTTGGTCACATTTGCACATCTCCAGTCCATGGGTACCTCCCCTGATTCCAAGGAAGCTCTCATAATTATGGCTAAGGGTTTGCTTACTTCCTTTGCTGCCTCCTTTAATATAACTGGATAGATTCCATCCACTCCAGGTGCCTTTCTTATGTTTATCCAACAATTTCTCCTCCACTTTACTCTCAGTTATTACAAAATCATCTATCTTACTGCCAGAGTTTAATACACCTCTGGCATTCCCTTCCCTGAATAACTCCTCATGTGTGAATGTAGATGCAAAATATTCATTTAGTTTTTTAGCTACCTGAGCAGGATCATCAACAGTTGAACCATCGATATCAAGTGGTCCAAGCTGATTCCTCCCCTTTCTTCTAAAGTTTACATAAGTAAAGAACTCTTTGCTGTTTTTCTTTGCATCCTTAGCCAAAGATTTCTTGTAATCTGCCTTTGCCTGCCGAACCTCCTTTGTGACTTGGTTACAGAGTAGCTTATATCTATCATAGGCTTCTGTGTCACCTGTTAATTTATGTATCCCATGCATTTTTCTTCTCTGCCACATATCTAATTAGTTCATCTGACATCCATTTAGGCCTAAACCTTGAAAAATATTTCTTAGTTGGTATGAAAAGCCTAGTAGCTTCCAAGATTTATTCTTTGAATGGTTCCATTTTGAATTTACTGTTGGTAACATCATCAGTTAGTCCCACCATATAGAATTTAATACTGTCTCAGATCACTGTAATCACCATTACGAAAGCAAAATCCCTTCCCTTTACCCCTGATGGTAGTTAACCTCTTTGAGTAAATCCCACTTCAGCACACTATGATCACTGCCACCTAGTGGTTCCTTTCTCTGCCGATTCTTAATGCATGAAGAACCACTACTGATAATCAGATCAAGAGTATTACTCCCTGTAGTTGCCTCCCGAACATGCTGCTGTAGAAAACAATCATCCAATAAATCCACAAAAGCCTTACTAGTGTGTGGGTGACCAACCCACAAATTCCAGTCAAACTCTGGGAAATTAAAATTCCCCATTATGAAACTCTGATTTACTGGCCCACTCTATTCCTCTGCACAATTATTTGTTGTACTCATCAGAGTCATTAGGCCTATATAACACACTCCTACTCTCAATTTTGATTTCCCAGTGTTTATGTCACACAAAACAGACTCAACATTGCACTGTTCACCCATGTCAACTGGATGCACTTCCTTAGATTTTGTTTCTTAACTAACAGCATAACCCCTTCTTCCTTCCTGTCCTGTCTATCCTTTCTGTACACATAGTACTCCCCAAATTCCAATTTTGCACTGCTTATGTCTGTGTGGCACTATGTCTCTGATATTCCAACAATATCTGCCCTTGATGTCTTGATCAGCACTTCAAGCTCATCAAATTTATTAACTACACTCCTAGCATTGATGTACATGCACCTGTTTCTACTCTTAGTTACCCTAACACAGCCCATGTACAAGGTATGTCTATAAGGTAATGAGACTGGTGCTATAAAATTTTTTATTAACAACTGAACTACAAATCAACATTATTCCCTTCAAAATAGTTCCCTTGGGAAGCCATACACCGCCGGAGACGTTGCTCCCATTCCCAGTAGCAGTGCTGGAAGTTTTCAACTGAAACTGCCTTCAGCTGGTCTGTCATGACCTTTTGGATGTTGTCCACAGTTCCAAAATGACAACCTTTGATGTGTAATTTGAGCTTGGGGAAAAGAAAGAAGTCAACGGATCAAACCACTGGAATACCCTTTTTGGTCAAAAATTCTGTCACGGAAATGGCAGTGTGATAGGGAGCGTTTTTGTGATGCCGCATCCAAGAGTCCGCAATCTCCAGCCGGACACGATTAACCCTTTTTCTGAGTTGTTCAAGGACCACAAAATAGTACTGTTCATTAACTGTCCTTGAGGCACTAATTCCTTATGAACAACACCTTGACTGTTGAAAAAACAAATTAACATGGATTTGATTTTTGATTTGCTCATTCTTGCTTTTTTTTTTTGGGCACGGTGAGTTTCTCGTGTGCTACTCTGAACTTTGTCATTTGGTTTCAGGATCGTACTTGAAAATCCACGCTTCATCACCTGTTGTGACATGTTTGAAAAAATTTTCGTCATTTTCGATGCGTTCAAGAAGGTCCAGACACACATTCCTTCGGTTTTTCTTTTGTTCGTTGGTGAGGTTTTTAGGAACCAGCTTTGCAAAAATTTTCTGCTTGCCCAATTCCTCGGTCAAAATGTCATGAACGGTTTGGTGATTCAAATTCAACTCAATACCAATCATTCTGACTGTCAAACTTTCAATCAGATCTCACGAGAGCCCTCACTTTGGTCACATTTTCGTCCGTTTTTGACGTGCAAGGTCTTTCAGAATGAGGTTGTCTTCTATGCTCTCATGGCCATCTAAAAATGCTTTATGCCACCTAGAAACCTGTGCCCTCAATAAAGCATGCTCTCCATAAGCCCGTTTTAATTTTTCGTAAGTTTCTGTTGCATTTTCGTTAAGTTCGACACAAAATTTGATCACGCAACGCTGCTCGAGATTTTGTTTTTCCATTTTCGTGAAGCATCACTGCTACACACACTTATACAACTCATTGTCAAGTCAAACATGTTAACGCTATCAAGTTGAAACTTGATAGCATTTGGTGTCGGAGGTGTGGCTACAGTGTTGCCAGTTTTTGAGCCACACGTTCAGCCTCATTACTTTTTAGACACACCTCGTATTTACTTGTTCCACTATGACTTCCAGCAGTCCTGGAAATCCCCATTGCCTTGCTTTCCAGGCTGCTGCTCAATTGCATTTCAATAGAAGCAGTGCAAGAATCACTTTCACCAGCAGCTACTGTTAATCTATTAGCCTGTGTATCCCCCCCCCCAAGCTAGCAGTTTTCCAACCCACCTAACTCTGCCTTGATAGCATCAGCAAATATTCTTGCAACCTTTCTATTTAATTTCTATTTATTAGTCTTTATTGTAAAGTTACTTTTGTTGATTTCTTTTCTACTTCTATTTTTATACAACCCAAAATCGAGGCCTAAAGACAGATTTAAATATAGGAATGTGAAATGTATCAATTTATCCTTGCATGCAAATAAAATAATTAAATATATCACATGGAAAATCTTGTTTTATTAAATATTCCCATGTAATGTACTCAAATGTAATCAAAAAGTAAGATTGTTCTAATGTTATGCTTTAATGTTAAAAAGGAAATTTATGTCTACCAAGTGCAAAATACTTGAGAGAAACTGTTAGTGTGATGCCTGAATTCACTGAAAAGCCTATTATATGTTCAGACCCTAGCTTGGACTTGCAGTTATCATTATAAATAGACACTTGCATTTAATTTCATAGTTTACAGTCAACATTTAAACATGTGTAGATAAGTTCACTAAATAAGTTACTTTTTTTTAAAAAAGTCTTTGTTTAGACATGAGTTATGGAAGCAACCAGCCAGTATGAAAATTTAACCCAAACATAGGAAAGACAAATTAACATTTAAGAGGAACTCCTAAAGATGTTTGTCTTCTGTACAAAGGTAGATTATAAGGATTGCAGAAATTTTGTATCAAACATCAATATCTATCAGATATTCATATAACAAGCAAAATTTAATGCTATGTGGCAACAATAAATGTTCTTGGATCAAATCAAATCAATTTGGCATCATTCATTCACTTCAACATATAATGAAATATGCACTAAATTAATAATAAACTTTTTTATACCTTTTTCCACTGGGCAGGGATCAATCTCAACATTTAATTAATATTAGAATCACATTCATTACGAGCCTTGACAAATTTGTTCAAGATCAGGGCATCATCTGCATAAAGTTAGTTGCTGGTGGGGAGAAGACCGTAATAAAAAGTCTGAAACAGCCATTAAGGAAAAAACTCTTCATCGTGAGATGAAAGTACTCATGTTTTCCTCACTTTTTTTGCATTAAATGGATTAAATTCAACTTTCCAAAGCAGACAAAATCATTCAGACTCATGGTTTCATATTGGATGGTCTGTTAAAAATTACTCTGAAAACTTAAAAGGTTTTAAATTTCTTTACATGAAGGACTTTTATTTCTATCTTAATAAGCTGGGCTTGCTACCTGAGCATCTAAAATACTGATGGAAACTAATATTCAAGTGAAACTTGAGTCAAGTGGACCAAATTTCAGTGAAGTCCAGTTCTGTGACAGCCAGATCCTCGGCTTGTACCTTTACAATGGTGAGACTGTTAGTAAACTAGGTATAACCCCTGTATAAAGTAGTGCATATGGGGGGGGGGCATTGTTGAGGCAACGTTATGTCAAGGAGCTGGGTGTGTTCTTGCCATGTTTGCTTTCTGTATCCAAAATTTTCATTGATCATCATCATTCTACTCTTCCGTTTGGCATGGGTTGAGTCTCTATTTAGATATCGTCCTCCATTGTTGTTGATCTCTTGAATTTGGCATCATTTGTTGATAACTCTGAAAGCCTGTGTTTTCCTTTTGGTATTGGAGCCATTCGCTTTTGGGTCTTCCCGGTGGTCTCTTATCTCTGATTCTACCTGTCAGTACTATATTAGGCAGCCTGTGTTGTTTCATCAGGTTCACATGTCCAAACCACTGAAGTTGTTTTTTGTAGATCTGCTCTATTATTCTGCTTTCAAAATTTAGATCTCCCCTTACTTGTTCATTAGTTTTATGTTCTCTCCAATTTGTTTTATTGATTTTTCTTAGACATCTCATTTCAAATGACATTATTTTTTGTCTTATTTTCTTATTTATTCTCCAAATCTCTGATCCATAAGTTGCAGTGGGTATGATGACAGTTTCATATAGTTTAATTTTTAGACTATTTGAGATTTATTGCTCTTCCATATGTTTTTGAGTTTGTTCATGTTTGTTCATCCGATGTTCAGTCTGTGATTAATTTGGTCAATATTACTTAGGTTTCCAGTTGTTAGAGAGCCCAGGTATACAAATTTTGTACTTGTTCTGTTTGTTGATTTTGGATGTTTGTCTTCTATGTTTTTTCCGATTTGCATTATCTTGGTTTTATTTATATTAATATTAATTCCATAATTGTTGCTTGCTTTATCGATGTTAGTTAATATTTCTTTTAGTTCTTTGGTTTCTGTTAAAATCGCAATATCATCTGCATATTTTATGTGGTTTATATTTTTTCCATTTATTATTGTGCCTCTTTTTTTTCTTCAGTTGATTTCATTAGTTCTTCTAGGTAGATATTAAATAGATATGGAGATAAAGGGCATCCCTGCATGACTCCTTTCTCTATTTCAAATTTCTCTGTTTTAAGGTTGTTGAATTTTACTATTGCTCTTGTATTTTTGTAGAAATTGTTTACAAACATGGTTATTTCATAATCAAGTGGTGGGATTTTTTGTTGTTGCTTCATTAAATTTTCTCTGTTTACAGAGTCAAATGCCTGCTTGAAATCTATGAAGCACAGATAAAGAGGTTTCTTCTTATTCCAATATTTTTCTGCAATGATGTTTAGTGTGAATATTTGGTCTGTTGTTGACTGTCTTTTCTAAATCCTGCTTGTTCTTCCCCTATTGTTTCTTCATATTTTAAGTATCCTATTTTGTAAGATCCTTATAAATATTTTTTATATATGGTTTAAAAGGGTAATGGGTTTATAATTCTAACAATTTTCTTTATCTCGTTTTTTGTGTATAGGTACTATTATTCCACTTTTCCAGTCTTCTGGTATATCACCTGTAAATAAAATTAGATTAAACAATTGTGCGACATGTTTTAACATTGCATCGCCTCTGAATTTCCATAGTTCTGCTTGGATATTATCATTTCCTGGTGCCTTGTCATTCTTCATTTGGTTAATTGCTTTCTGAACTTCTTTTATTATTGAGGGTGCTTTATCTCTTCTATTATCTAAGACAAGAGCATTTTTTCCTTCCCCTTTGAACAGGGTTTGGTAATATTCTTTCCATATTTTTTTAATTTCTTTCGTGTTTTCTGTTTCTATATTGTTTTTATTTTTAATTGTCAGTATTTTCGGGATGAGTGTTTTAGAGAGTTCCTTTATAACCCAGTAAGTTGTTTTAGATTTGTGACGTTTATTTGCCTCTTTGCACTGCTTTGCTTTGTCTTCCAACCATTTCTTTTTAGCAGCTTTACATAGGTTGTCTATTTTGTTTTTAGGGTTTTATATTTTCCCCCCTTTTTTTTTTTTTTTTACTATTTTCTTTATTTAGGAGGTTTTTCATTTGTCTTTTTTCCGTCCATACATCTAAAATTTCTTCTGTAATCCAAGGATTATTTGGTTTTGGTTTTGTTCCCAAGGTTTCTAAGGCTGCATCTTTATTCATTTGTTTAGTTTTCTCATATATATTTTCCATAGATGATGAATAGTTTATATCTTTTAATTTTCCTTGTTGTGTTTTCCCATAAATTTCCTTTATTTTGTCTTCTTCAAATCGTGATATATTTAATGTTGCTCTATTGTTCTTTGGCTTCATATTTTTAAATTTCCATTTAATTGTTGCTGCTAGCATTTCATGGTCAGTGTCAAAATTCACACTTCTAAGAGTTTTAACATTTTGAATGGATGATTTCCAGTTGTTATTTATTAAAATGTAGTCAATACAGTTTTTTGTATTTCCATCTGGTGTTGTCCATGTATACTTATGTTGAGATCTGTGGTAGAACAGTGTGTTGGCGATGAATAGTTTATTTTCTTTTCAGAAGTTCAAGCGTTCTTCTCCTCGCTCATTTCTATTTCCTATCCCAAACTTTCCTGATACTTTGCTGAAGTCTGTCAAAAAGCCCCAAACTTTTACATTAAAATCTCCCATTATTATTAAAATATCTTTTTTGTTTCTGTTATCTATGGTTTCTTGTAGGTCTGAATAGAAGGCAGCTGTCTCTGTATCATCATGTGAGGAGTTTGGGGCATATACCTGGATTATTTTTATGAAGATTCCTTTTTCTTTACCTTTTATTCTTAAACTTATCGTTCTTGAGCATTGTGGGTGAACTTCTATTATTGAATTTAATAGATATTTCTTTACTATGAAATTTAGGCCTAAACCTTGAAAAATATTTCTTAGTTGGTATGAAAAGCCTAGTAGCTTCCAAGATTAATTCTTTGAATGCTTCCCATTTTGAATTTACTGTTGGTAACATCATCAGTTGGTCCCACCGTATAGAATTTAATACTATCTCAGACCACCGTAACCACCGTTACCAAAGCAAAAACCCTTCCCTTTACCCCTGATGGTAGTTACCTATTTGAGTAAATCCTACTTTAGCATACTGTGATCACTGCAACCTAGTGGTTCCTTTATCGGCAGATTCTTAATGCATGAAGAACCACTACTGATAATCAGATCAAGAGTATTAATCCATCTAGTTGCCTCCCAAACATGCTGCTGTAGAAAACAATCATCCAATAAATCCACAAAAGCCTTACTAGTGTGTGGGTGACCAACCCACAAATTCCAGTCAATCTCTGGGAAATTAAAATCCCCCATTATAAGACTCTCTGATTTACTGGACCACTCTATTCCTCTGCACAATTATTTGTTGTACTCATCAGAGTCATTAGGCGTTTTCTTAGGCTGCCATTTCAGTGGTATCACCATTTGTTTCATCCTCATTCAAATTATGTTCATTTTCATGGTCACTTTCAGGTTTTGATTGGCTTATTGTAAGCTAGTTTTGTAAACCATCGGAACGTTCCCCCCCCCTTCTTTATGCAGTGTTTCTATGAAGTACTCATGCCCACTTGTTTTCTTTGTTGGCATGTCTAAAAGTAATTAATTGGGATTTTGTTGTTTTATTTAAATTATAAATCACAATATTCGCAATTACTTATTTATATAGCAAGCACAAAAACACTATATACACAGTATATATAACTTCTAACTTATTCAGAAGTTAGAACATACATAATAAATGAATTGTGAACTGCTATACATTCATGCATGCATTAGCATTAGTACAGGCATATAATGCAAGAAAAGCTTATGCAGCATCAGCCAAAAAAAAAAAAAAAAAAAAACACTCCCATTCATCCCTCCATTCGTTCGAAATACCTGTCCAGCTGAGCCTTAAATTTATTTAGGCTATCAACTTCCACAACAAGGGAGGGAAGTCTGTTCCACCAACTAACTACCTGCTGGCTAAAGGCAGATTTCCGCAAATCTATCCTACATCTGTCTTTCCTCAATTTGAATTTATGCCCTCTCAGGTGATTATTCTGAGCAAGAGGAAGAATCCCATCAGCATTGAACATACTCGAACCATTCAAAGCTTTATACACCTCTATCAGATCGCCTCGCCGGTGCCTAGTCTCCAGACACTTTAATTTGCAAAACTTAAGCCTTTCTTCGTAAGAGCAACCCTTTGTTCCATTCACTAATCTTGCTGCCCTTCTCTGTACTCGTTCCAGCAGCTCTACATCTTTCTTGAAATGAGGCCTCCAGACCTGTATACAGTACTCAAGGTGTGACCTGACCATTGACTTATACAAGAGAATAATCACCTCCTTATCCCTGCTAGAAAAATTTCTGTATATCATTGACAAGACACCATGAGCTACTCTTGCTGCCTGTCTACACTGCTCAGAGAACTTCATATCTGCCTGCACAATTACCCCCAGGTCCTTTTCATTCTCTGCCACTGTTAGTGTAGTAGCACAAAGTTGATACGTTGCTCTAGGGTTGCTGTTTCCCATATGTAGTACTTTACATTTGTCAATGTTAAACTTCATTTGCCACCTCTCAGCCCATCTGCTCAACCTTTCCAGATACTGTTGCGGCAGCATAGCGTCAGTAGTCCTTAACAACCCTGCCAACCTTTGTATCGTCTGCAAACTTGGACATTAAGCTTGATATACCATCATCAATATCATTTATAAATACAGAAAACAATAATGGACCCAACACTGAACCCTGAGGGACGCCACTAATAACCTTAGTCCATGATGAGCAGTGTCCATTGATTACCACTCTCTGTCTTCTCACCCTCAACCATCCCTTTATCCATAACAGCAATTTGCCTCCAATGCCACACTGCTCCAATTTGTTCAGCGGTCTTCCATGTGCAACAGTATCAAAAGCCTTTCTAAGATCCAAATATATAATATCAAAGTTATTCTCTGCATCCAGTTCTTTTGTGACTGCATCATAGTATCCAATCAAGTTGGTTAGGAAGACTTTCCCTTAACAAACCATGCTGTGTCTGAGTTATAACTGAAGTCTTGTCTAGATGATCCTGCAGTGCTTCTTTAACCAGGGCCTCCATTAATTTTCCTGGAATTAATGTTTTAATTTCACAGTTAATTAATTTCACAGTTCTATAATTACTTTTGTCAGCCTTTGATTCTCCTTTGTGAATTGGGGTCACATTTGCACATCTCCAGTCTATGGGTACCTCCCCTGAGTCCAAAGAAGCTCTCATAATTATGGCTAAGGGTTTCCTTACTTCCTTTGCTGCCTCCTTTAATATAACTGGATAGACCCCATCCACCCCAGGTGCCTTTTTTATGTTTATCCTCAACAATTTCTCCTCCACTTTCCTCTCAGTTATTACAAAATCATCTAGCTCACTGCCAGAGTTTACTTCACCTCTAGCATTCCCCTTCCTGAATAACTCCTCATGTGTGAATATAGATGCAAAATACTCATTTAGTTTGTTAGCTACCTGAGCAGAATCCTCAACTGTTGAACCATCAATATCCAGTGGACCAATCTGATTCATCGCTTTCCTTCTAGAGTTTACATAGGTAAAAAACTCTTTTCTGTTTTTCTTTGCATCCTTTGTCAAGGATTTCTCATAATCTTCCTTTGCTTGCCTAATCGCCTTTGTGACTTGGTTACAGTCCAGCTTATATCTGTCATAGGCTTCCATGTCACCCATTAATTTATATGTATCCCATGCATTTTTCTACTCTGCCATATGTCTCATTAGTTCATCTGACATCCATTTAGGCCTAAACCTTGAACAATATATCTTAGTTGGTATGTAAATCCTAGTAGCTTCCAAGATAAATTCTTTGAATGCTTCCCATTTTGAATTTGCTGTTGGTAACATCATCAGTTGGTCCCACTGTATAGAATTTAAATACTGTCTCAGACCATCGTAGTCTCCTTTACGAAAGCAAAAACCCTTCCCTTTACCCCTGATGGTGGTTACTTCTTTGAGTAAAACCCACTTCACCACACTGATCACTGCCACCTAGTGGTTCCTTTATCTGCAGATTCTTAATGCATGAAGAATCACTACTGATAATCAGATCAAGAGTATTACTCCCTCTAGTTGCCTCCCAAACATTCTGATGTAGAAAACAATCGTCCAGTAAATCTACAAAAGCCTTGCTAGTGTGTGAGTGACCAACCCACAAATTCCAGTCAATATCTGGGAAATTAAAATCCCCCATTATAAAACTCTGATTTACTGGCCCACTCTTTCCCTGTACAGTTTCTTATTATACTCATCAGAGCCATTAGGCCTAATAGCACACTCCTACTATCAATTTTGATCTCTCAATGCTTATGTCACACCAAACTGACTCGACACTGCACTGTCCAGCGATGTTGACTGGCTTCACTTCCTTGGATTTTATGTGTTTCTTAATTAATAGCATAACCCCTCATCCCTTCCTATCCTTTCTGTACACATTGTACTCCCCAAATTCCAGTTCTGCATTCCTTATATCTGTGTGACACCACGTCTCTGATATCCCAACAATATCTGCCTTTGATGTTTTGAGCAATACCTCAAATTCATTAAATTTATTTACCAAACTCCATTGATGTACACACAAGTATACATGCACCTGTTCCTATTCTTAGCTACCCTAACACAACACATGTGTTTACTTGTACCGCAATGACTCCCAGCTGTCTCTGAAATACCCTGCATCTTGTTTTCCAGACTGCTGCTCATTCCAATCAGGGCTTGATTTAGGTATTGCGGGGCCCCCTAAGCACAAAATTTTTGGGCTTTCCCCAAAAAGTTTAATTTTAAAAAATCTAAAAAATACACTTATTATCTCTTTATTTTTTCCCGGTGCCCCCGATTTGTGGGGGCCCCGGGAAAAAATAAAAAATAAATAAAAGCTAAGGTACTGCTTATTTTGCTTATACGTAAAACTGGCCCTGATTCCAATAGAAGCAGTGGAAGAATCACTTTCACCTCTGCCATTGGCTACTGTTAATCTATTGTTCCTTGTATCCCCCCCCAAGCTAGCAGTTTTCCGACCCACCTAACACTACCTCAATAGCATCAGCAAATATTCTTGCACCCTTTCTATTTAAGTGTATCCCATCCCTGTAGAAGTAGTCTCGCCTGTTAACAAGCACAGACCAAGCTGAAAAAATTCTACCCCTTGAGCCTTGCACAATCTTTCCAGGGCTGAATTGATCGACAAGGCTCTCATCTTATACTCCCTCCTATCGGGTCTGGGCAGAATTGCAGACACTTTCAAATTCAACCCTAATTCACGGCTTTTTTTTTTCAACAGTGACCTGTACTTGTTAAGTAATTCCGCCAGTCTCCTACTCTTAATATCATTAGTGTCAATGGGTACAATAATATCACCTTTTGTGCCCTTAAAAGATGATATCCGCTCTACAACGTCATCAACCTTTTCCCCTGGCAGACATACCCTAGTTCTGTTCCACCTATCCTTTTTACATACCATGTTCCCTGTTTCCCTGATAATAGAGTCACCAACAACTACTAGTTCCTGTGGGACCAACGCATTCTGCCTTTGGGGTTGCCGCTGTGTTGCATGATGATCAAGTGCAAGCTCTGGTGTTGATGTGGGCAGCTGAGAGCTTGATGGGCCCCTCAATTTAAATCCTTTGAGGGCATCCATCAGGCAACTGCTAACGAAGCAGTTGCCTGATTGATCCCTTCAAAGTTCTGTTCTGGTGGCAAATAGATCTATGCTGCTATATGATATATACTCATATTTAAGGATGCATATAGGCTTGAATCGCCCTCTGAAAACACACCATTGGGTGAAATTTAATTCCACCCCACCCTCTGCTCGCATCCTGATGCAACATCATCTAGGGGTGCCATTTAATCAGCTAGCCTTGGGTGTCAAACAGCTTGGCACGGAACATGTGGCCTGTCAGTGATGCCTTACTTGATACCAGCACCCTTGGCACCTGCCCCAAGGCCTTCCTATGCTACTGTTTGGTCTATTATTCTTTGCCACATACCTTCAACCAGTAAGACTGTGTTTGAAAAGGACCTGGAGATTATTACTGGTATTTTCTTGTTCAGTAGGTATTTCAATTTAGTATTGTTATGTCAACATCCGTTGGGATAATATTACATTCTAGTTAACTACGCATATGTTAATAATAATAATAATAATAATTTTGTATTTTACCTAGTTGATAGTTATTGCACTCATAATTTGCTGTTTACTCAGTTTTCAGTAACATCAATACAGTCATACCTCAGTTAACGTTACCTCTGATAATGAAGCTTCGATATAACGAAGTCCGCAATTTCAAGCCCCATTTAACATAAAAATTATTCCAATTTAAGGCCCGACAATCATCTGATTGGTGACTGACGTAGACTTGTTACGTACTCCCGAGTGCTCCCGAGCTGTGGGTTGTCTGTTATAACAGTTTTGCGCGTCATTTGCCTAATTTAGTCGTTTACACTTCATAGGGTGTGTTTCAGTGTGGTGCATTGCAATACATGATTGACGTTGTTTCAGTGTAGCGCATTGCAATAATTGACGTTGGTTCTTTGATAGCATTACATAATGTAGATTTTGTAAATTTTAATAGAAATATTTTTTTTTTAGTTAAAATCTCAGAATCAAAGAAAAGCAATTTCTTTGGAAACTAAACTAAATATCGTACGATGTGTTGAAAGCGGCAAAAGAAAATCCGATGTGGCACATTCTTTAGGATTAGCGCAATCAACTTTAACAACCATACTAAGTCAATCAGAAAAAATAAAACAGTCTGCTCAGAATTATACAGACGTTACAGCGGCAAAATTAACTCGCTTAAGGAGTCCAATTTTAGAAAAAATGGAGAAAATGTTAAGTTTGTGGATAGATGATATGTCACAACATCATATGCCTTTAAGTCAAATGGTGATTCAAGAAAAAGCATTATTTTTGTTTAATCACATGAAATCTAAACAAACTGAAGAAATTACGGAAACTTTTGGGGCTTCTCGTGGTTGGTTCGAGAAATTTAAAAAATGGGCCAGGATTCATAGTGTAAAATTAACAGGAGAAGCTGCAAATAAGTTTCCAGAAAAACTAAAGGAAATAATTGAACGTGAAAATTTTCCACCAAATTTGGTGTTCAATGTTGACAAAAGCAGTTTGTTCTGGAAACGGCTACCATCAAAAAGCTTCATTTCTATTGAAGAAAAATCAGCTGCTGGGTTCAAAGCAGCCAAAGATCGTTTAATGTTACTCTTTGGATCAAATGCCTCTGGCGATTATAAATTAAAATTGTTATTAGTTACCAGTCCGAAAATCCGAGGGCGTTAAAAGATAACATAAAAACGAATTTACCTGTAATATGGAAAGCAAATAGAAAAGCGTGGGTTACCAAGGAGTTATTTACTGATTGGTTTGTTAACCACTTTTGTCCTGAAGTAAAACGGTATTGTCAAAAAAACAACTTTGAAGAAAAAGCTCTTTTGTTGTTAGACAATGCTCCAGAACATCCTACTGATCTTAACGCGTTGGACACATGTATTTCTGTCAAAGTTGTGTTTCTTCCAGCAAACACAACTTCCCTGATTCAACCATTGGATCAGGAAGTAATAGCATCATTTAAAGCTTATTATCTGCGTCGAACATTAAGCAATTTAACTGAACTAGAGGATAAAGAGGAAATGACAGTTAAAACTTTTTGGAAAAACTACACCATTAAAAACGCAATTGAAAACATTGATAGTTCTTGGAAAGAAGTCACTAAGAAATGCTTAAATAGAGTTTGGCACAAAACATGGCCAGAAATTGTACTAGAAGAAGAAAATAACATCCAAGAAATTAGAAATGAAGTTATCCAGATGGCTCAATCAATAGGTTTCGAAAATGTCGATGAAGAGGATGTTAGAAATTTATTGAATGCAGAAGATGATGGTTTTCAGTGAAAGATTTAGAAAACCTTGTTAGCAACGAAGACAAAGAAAATGAATACGAAATTAAAGAAGTTCCTGCCAAAAAAGTGTTAACAACCAAAGATTTAAAAAGGTGCTTAAATGACATTGAAAATGTTTTAAATTTTTTTAGTGAAAATAATACTGATTTAGGAAGAAGTGTTATTGTTAATTGATCAGTGTTAAATGCAATAACTCCGTATAGGCAATTGTTAAATGAAAGAGAAAAAAGCATAAACAATCAACTTTAGACTCGTATTTTAAAATGTAATTTCACTTTGTATGTAAGTTGACTGTTTATTTAATAAAACTTTTCTTTGTTCGAAAAAAAGCTTTTCGTTTTCTTTACGTAGGAACGTATCCCTATTCTGGCCATAGTATTTTTACCTCTGAAAATGAACTTTCGCTTAACGAAGTAATTTCGTGGAATGCATCCTATTCGTTAATTGAGGTATACCTGTATTTATAAAAATTACACATCCCATGCAACTTAAAATATTTTGTGGATTTTCCAGCTCACAGCATTAAATCCAAACCTCATCAGAGTATTTCATGTGGCTTTACCCAGGACAGAGATAGAAGAACAGGATATTAATATATTTTTAATAATAATCATAAATTAGGCATAAACAATAATCATAAATCTTGTCTAAATATTTATTTGTTATAAATTTTATAAGATTGTATAAAGATGCAATATACCAATCAGAGGCAGATATTATTTCATGTGATGTAATTCCTTGAACTCTTCTTATTATTAAAAATATGCAAATTTTGAACAAATTTACAGTTCAGTCTAACACAGTTTCTACATATTGTTAAATTCCTTTCATATTTTGCTTGAAGTATCGGGTTTCAGTTTGTGCCATTTATGCTATTCTGACTTAAGGTTGTTATTTTATGTATAATTTGCTTTTTGTTAAACATTTTAGTTTTTTAGTGTTTTTTTTTCTCCTTTTTAAAAATTGTATCGGGTTTCAGTTTGTGGCATTTATACTATTATACAAACACTGACTTAAAGTTATTTTTTGTTTAATTTGCTTTTTGTTAAACATTTTAGTTTCTTAGTGTTTTTTCTCTTTTTTTTTTTTTTTCTTAGAAAAAGCATTGCAGTGCACAATTTGTATGGAAGATTTTACATTTGGAGAAGAAGTAAAAGAACTGCCTTGTCAGCATCATTATCATAAAGGATGCATTGTTCCTTGGTTAAAGTTGGTATGTGCTATTCTTATTACTTAATGTGTAAATTATTAGTAAATTTTATTATTAATTTTTCAAAAAAATATATGAGTGGATATTTTACCAAGATGAAGAATCTATTCAACCGGGATTTTTTGAAGTATACAAGTAAATGATGTGGTTCACCAGTCATACAGTTATTAGGTAGTAATAACTTAGCATTAGCATTACTTGAGGCATATGATACAAGAAAGCAAGCTTATACAGCATTAGCCAAAAAAAAAAAAAAAAAAACCTTTCCATTTCACCCATTCGGTCACTCCAAATGTTTATCTAGTTTAGCTGTAAATTTATTGAAGCGATCAACTTCCACAACAACAGATGAAAGCCTATTCCAGTAATCAACTACCCGGTAGCTAAAGGCAAACTTCCGTACATCTATTCTACGACTGTCTTTCCTCAATTTGAATCTATGCCCCCTCAGGTTCTTAATCTGAGCAAGTGGAAGTACAGCATTTAGCCTGCTCAAACCATTCAAGGCCTTATACACCTCAATGAAATCACCTCACAGGTGCCTAGTTTCCAGATGTTGCAACTTCCAGAACTTAAGCCTTTCTTTGTAAGCACACCCCTTTGTTCCTCTCACCAATCTTGTTTCCCTTCTCTGTACTCATTCCAGCTACATCCTTCTTAAAATGAGGCCTCCAGACTTGTATGGAGTACTCAAGGTGTGGCCTGACTATTGCCTTATACAAAGGAATAATCATCTCCTTGTTTCTGCTAGCAAAATTCGTATATATCATAGACAAAAAACCTGCCCTGACAGCCCGTCTGCACTGCTCAGAGAACTTCATATCTGACTGCACAATTACCCCCAGGTCTTTTTCATTCTACACCTTCCTGAGTGTAGTAGCACACAGTTGGTACGTTTCTCCTGGGTTACTACTACCCATATGCAGAACTTTGCATTTGTCAATGTTAAACTTCAGTTGCCACTTCTCAGCCCATCTGCCTAACTTTTCTAGATCCTGTTGCAGTAGAATACTGTCTTTACTGTCATTAACAACCCTGCCAACCTTTGTATCATCTGCAAACTTGGACATTTAGCCTGATATACCTTCATCGATATCATTGATGAATACACAAAACAACAATGGGCCCAGCACAGAACCCTGGAGGACTCCACTAATAACATTAGTCCACGTAGAGCAGTGTCCATTGCAGCAAGTTTCCCTTAATGCCATACCACTCAAATTTGTACAGCAGTCTTCCATGTGCAACAGTATCAAAAGCTTTCCTGAAATCCAAGTATATGATATAAAAATTATTTTTTGCATCCAATTTCTTTGTGACCACATCATAGTATCCGATCAAATTGGTCAGACAAGACTTGCACTTAACAAACCCATGCTTTGTGTGAACTATTACTGCAATCTTGTCTAGGTGATCCTGTATCACCTCTTTAACCAGTGACTCCATTATTTTCCCTGGAACAGAAGTTAAACTAACAGGTCTATGATTATTTGTGTCAAGCTTTGTGCCACCCCCTTTGTGAATTGGGCATACATTTGCACATCTCCAGTCCATGGAGACTTCCCCTGACTCTAAGAGTGCTCTCATAATTATGGCTAAGGGTTTGCTTACTTCCCTTGCTGCCTCCTTCAATATAACTGGATAGATTCCATCTGCCCCAGGTGCCTTTTTCATGTTTAACTTCAAGAATTTCTCCTCCACTTTGCTCTCAGTTATTACAAAATCACTTTGCGCCCTGTTAAAATTTGATAAACGTCTGGCATTGCCCTCCTTGAATAACTCCTCATGTGTGAATGTAGATTCAAAATACTCATTCAATTTATCAGCTATTTGAGCAGGATCATCACCAGTTGAACCATCGATATCAAGTGGACCAACCTGATTCATCGACTTGCTTCTAGAAACAATGAGTAAAGAACTCATTGCCATTTTTCTTTGCATCCTTTGCCAAAGATTTCTCTTAATCTGCCTTCGCCTACCTAACCTCCTTTGTGACTTGATTACAGACTAGCATATATCTGCCATAGGCTTCTGTGTCGCCTGATAATTTATATGCATCCTATGCATTTTTTTCTCTGCCACGAACCTCATTAATTCATCTGACATCTATTTCGACCTGAACTTTCGAACAATATTTCTTAGTTGGTATGAAAAGCGTACTAGTCTCCAAGATTAAGTCCCTGAAGGCTTCATATTTAGAATTCACCGTTGGTAACATCATCAGTTGATCCCACTGTAAAGAATTTAAAAACTGTCTGAAACCACTGTAGTCACCTTTACGAAAACAAAAACCCTTCCCTTTACCCTTGATGTTAATTACAGCTTTAAGTAAATCCCATATCAGTACACTGTGATCACTGTCACCTAGTGGTTCCTTTATCTGCAAATTCTTAATGCATGCATAATCACTGCTGATAATCAGATCAAGAATATTACTCCCTCTGGGTGCCCCTCAAACATGTTGCTGTAGTAAACAATCCTCCAATAAATCCACAAAAGTCTTGCTAGCATGCGAGTGACCAACCCACTAGTTCCAGTCAATATCTGGAAAGTTAAAATCCCCCATTACAATACATTCTGATTTACTGGCCCACTCTATTCCTCTGCACAATTGTTTGTTGTACTCATCAGAGTCATTAGGCCTATATAACACACTCCTACTCTCATTTCCCCTTTCCCAGTATTTATGTCACACCAAACAGACTCAACGTTGCACTGTTCATCCATGTGAACTGGATGCACTTCCTTAGATGTTATGTTTCTTAACTAGCAGCATAACCCCTCCTACCTTTTCTGTACACAGTGTTCTCCCCAAATTTCAATTCTGCACTACTTATATATGTGTGACATCATGTCTCTGATATCCCAACAGTATCTGTCTTTGATTCCTTGATCAGCACTTCAAATTCATCAAATTTATTTACTGTACTTCTAGCATTGGTGTACATGCAAGTATACATGCACCTGTTCTTACTCTTAGTTACCCTAAGAGAGCCCATGTATTTACTTGTTCCATGATGACTCCCAGTAGCTCTTGAAATCCCCAGCAGCTTGCTCTCTAGGCTGCTGCTCATTACAATAGAAGCAGTACAAGAATCATTTTCGCCTCTGCCTGTGGCTACTGTTAATCTTTTAGTTCGTGAATCCCTCGAGCTAGCAGTTTTCCGACCCACCTAACACTGCCTTGATAGCATCAGCAAATATTCTTGCACCCTTTCTATTTAAGTGTATCCCATCCCTGTAGAAGGGGCGCCTCCGTAGCCAGGTGGGAAGGAGCAGCAGTGCGTAGCACACGCTTCTTGATTAGACCAGGGTTCGAGCCCGTCACCACCAAATATGGAGGATGTGGAAAGGTCAGGGAATGACCACCGCATATCCCGGAACAATATGGCCTTAGTTGCTAATGCTCCTAAAAAAAAAAAAACCAAAAAAAAACCAAATCCCTGTAGAAGTAGTCTCTGCAGTTAGCAAACACAGACCACACTGAAAAAAATTCTACCCAATGAGCCTTGCAGAATCTCTCCAGTGCCGAATTGATTGACAAGGCTCTCATCATATACTCCCTCCTGTGTCTGGGCAGAATTGCAGCCACTTTCAAATTTAACCCTAACTCGTGACTCTTACTCTTAAAGTCATTAGTGCCAATGTGTACAACAATATCACCTTTTGTGCCCTTAAAAGATGATATCTGCCCTACGTCATCAACTTTCGCCCATGGCAGACATACCCTGGTCCTGTTCCACCTGTCCTTTTTACATAATATATATTCCCAGGTCATCCTGACAATAGTCACCAACAATAACTAGTTCCTGTGGGACCAGCGTATTCTGCCTTGGAGATTGCTGCTGTGTTGCCTGATGCACAGGAGTGAGCTGTCATTGAGTTGGGTGGCTGAGAGCTTGATGGACCCCTCATATTAATTTCTTCGAGGACATCCACCTCAAACTCTCCTAGGTGCCCATCAGAATGCTGAGTTGGTGCCTAATTTCTTCACAGTCTCTGCACCTAGCATATCCTGTTCTAGAAAGGTCTGCAAACATTTCACACATTTTTTTAGACTGTGATGCATTGGAGAATCACCCTCTTTGGTTCTCCCCAGAGCCACAGCACTCCTGTTACTTTGTGTCCATTGCTTTGCTGCTCTAGTCTGGGTCATGATTCTGTTTAAGTATAATTTAATTAACAATGAAATGTAATAAGATTAATATATTTTACTCAGCGATTGATGATACTATACTAATCTAACAAATTTCTAATACAGTGCTATGTATTTTGCTATCTAGTTTTACATTAAACCTTATGCTATGAACTTCGGGATTTATGTTACACTATTCCATATTGTGCCAGAGGCGCCTCCATAGCCAGATGGGAAGGAGCAACAGTGCGTAGCACATGCTTCTTGATTAGACCGGGGTTCGAGCCCATCACCACCAAATACGGAGGATGCAGAAAGGTCAGGGAATGACCACCGCATATCCCGGAGCAATATGGTCTTAGTTGCTAATGCTCCTAAAAACCAAATAACAAACAAACAAACAAACATTCCATATTGTATAACAGTGGAGGCATGTACGAACGGTAAATTTGAACGTTAACTTTCAAAATCGCTATCTAAATTCAAAATAAACCACAGAGCTTGACTAGAACTATAAAGCTACTTATAGAAAATAATTTAGTATAACAATTAAGTCAATAAAATGACTAAATATAAATTAAAAACTTAGTGTTTGCCAGAGCTGCCAAAATCTTGGGCCACATGTGTATACCCTTTTACTCAACTCCTACTCATTTCTTGCCTCGCTCCTTGGCTTTCAGGTCAGTCTAAAGATTGCTTAGGATGTCTTACTTTATTTTGGAAGTGGATCAATATTTGTAATGGAAAAAACAAGTATGGCAACTTGTTTTGACCATTATGAAATTTTACCAAGTTACATGGACACTTTTACAAATGAATGGCAGAACAAGAAAGAATTTAGCATTAGCATTAGTAGAGGCATATGATGCAAGAAAGCAAACTTATGCAGCATCAGCCAAAAAAAAAAAAAAAAAAACCGCTCCCATTTCATCCCTCCATTCGTTCCAAATACCTGTCCAGCTCAGCCTTAAATTTATTTAGGCTATCAACTTCCACAACAAAGAATGGAAGTCTGTTCCACCAACCAACTACCCCCTGGCTAAAGGCAAACTTCCGCACATCTGTCTTTCCTCAATTTGAATTTATGCCCTCTCAGGTGATTATTCTGAGCAAGAGGAAGAATCCCATCAGTATTGAGCATGCTGAAACCATTCGAGGCTTTATACACCTCATTCAGATCACCTCGCAGGTGCCTTGTCTCCAGACACTGTAATTTTATTAACTATATTCTTGTGCTTAGAAATTCTTATTTTGTTGTGTTATCAATACATATATTTGTAAATGATCATTGTATTAAAAATTCTTTATATATATAATGATTTTGTCATCAGTGACTTAAACATATTATGGCTTTTCAGTTCTATCACTTATGCTCTGTAGGAATTAAGAATATCTGGTTCTTTTTAGTGTTTTTAATTATTTAAATTCTAATACCTTTACAGAGTAAGATTGTTCTTACAAAATTAAAAATAGTAAAGTCCACTTTTTTGGGATAGTTTTAGGATACCAGTTTTTAAGCAAATATCAGATCAATATAATGAGATCGAATAGCCTGACATTTCATGTTACTCAAACTGGTTTTTTATATAATACTTCATCGTAAGTTTGTTGATTATTATTTTTAACTGAAGTCTGCCACTGGTTATTAAAAAAGCAATTTTTGCCATCTCTTCAAGTATTAATAACTTACTTTGTGGACAAAATATTAATTAATATAAAAATACCCACATAATGTAATCCCTGCTGTATTTACAAAAATATAGCTGCTCACTCTGCACAACTGTTTGTCTGCACATGTGTTCTGACATTCATTGAAGCTGACGCTGACCAGCTGTTCTAGATTGTGATCCAACAGGAAAAGCAATTTGCTGGGGGGGGGGACCATTCATCCCTATGAAAACCCAAATGAGACCTCATTCAGATATACACTGCTCATACACCTTTGTTTGGGTACCTTGAAATTTTCTTCAGTAAACTAGCTCACTGATTTTCCATTAACTCTTTTCAGAGGGGAACAATTTTTCTGAGACTTGTATATTTTAAAACTTTTAAAGGGAACAAGTAATTAATTTTTTTTTTTTTTCTTTTTTAACTTTTGAATAAAAAAGAAAAATCATCCATCTAATTTCTTGGAAGTAAAACATACATGGAACTAACTAATTCCTCTAATTACAGAGGCCATGAATTGCATTATGTTTTAATTCATACACCTTTTGGCATCTCTTATTTTGTGAAAATATTCCACTTCTGAGTTAGCATTGGAAGTGACAAATGATGTAAGAAAGCAAGCTTATACAGCAGCAGCCAAAAAAAAAAAAAAACAAACACCTCCCATTTCACCTATTCATTCCCTCCAATAATTTGTCTAGTTCTTCCTTAAATTTATTTAAGCTATCAACTTCCACAACAGATAGAAGTTTGTTCCAGCAATCATCCACCACCT
Organism: Mastigoproctus giganteus; assembly: GCF_048544385.1. NCBI lineage: Eukaryota > Metazoa > Arthropoda > Arachnida > Uropygi > Thelyphonidae > Mastigoproctus > Mastigoproctus giganteus. The sequence goes on from NC_143577.1 coordinate 227,935,885, forward strand.
GCTGGCTAAAGGCAAACTTCCATTTATCTATTCTGAAACTATCCTTTCTCAACTTGAATTGTGCCCCCTCATTTGTGTGATTTGAGCGAGAGGAAGAATCCCATCAGCATTGAGCTTACTCAATCCATTCAAAGCCTTTAAATGCCTCAATCAGATCACCTCGCAGGTGCCTAGTCTCCAGATGCTGCAGTTTGCAGAACTGAAGCCTTTTTTGGTAAGAGCACACCTTTGTTCCCCTCACCAGTCTTGTTGCCCTTCTCTCTACTTGTTCTAGCAGCTCCACATCCTTCTTAAAATGAGGCCTCCAGACCTGTATGCAGTACTCAAGGTGTGGCTTGACCATTGCATTATACAAAGGGATAATCACCTCCTTATCCCTGGTAGCAAAATTCCTTAATATAATTGACAAAACCACAAAGTTGTCTGCTCTTCACTCAAGATGCCTACTCACCTACTATAGAGGGAACAACTATTCCCAAAATAGTGCCATGGTGGTGGTGACATTCTACTGAGAATAAGCAACAAAAGTCATCTCTCTTTGGGAAGCATTGTAAGGCCAGGCAAAAGATTTTGCAATGTGAAATGTTAAAGAAATGTTACGATAGTTTTTATTTGTTTTCTTCATTGCAATTACTGTGTTAAATTGATGCCCTAGGCGCACACCTAAAAACATTAAAAAACATTCCAGTAACCCGACCATTTTATATGACAATTTTGATGACATCTCAAAATCCTTATTGATATCATTATCAAGTCTAGACAGCAATATCCAAAAGTATATATATAAGTAATAAAGTGGGTGACTTAATTATGACAAATGCTGTGCTATTTTTATTTTAAATTAAAGTAATTATTTGAATTAGGTGAAAAATCTTATCAAGAATACAGAGATAGCTATCTGTGACTACTCGTATTACTAAAGAGCTGTTAATGAACCAGTTAAAATAAATACTGTGCTATTTTATTGTGAGAATTAAAGTGCATATTTGAATTTAGATGAAAATTCTGAACAATACAGAGATGACCATTAGTGATTACTCATGTTATTCCTTGGCTAGTTATGATACTACATAGATTAACCCTTTCCAGACCTATGTATATGTAATTTTTTTTTTGTGTATGTTTCTTGAGGAGTATGTGTGTATATATACATTTTTAAGGGTCATTTCAAGCACATTTCACATAACATTTAAAAGTACATTAAACTCAGTACAAAAAATATTTTTTAAAATCAAAGAAAAAACTGCACTTATCAGCCACTGTTTTTCAATTTTGGCTTTCCAAAATATAAGACACATTACAAGTAGTAAATAGAAGCATTATCTGCTACAATGGCATAACCATTTTTCTTATTTTCAGTGTGGCCTAAGAAGCCTGACGACTGTTGAACATGTGTTTTGGGTCATCCGTTCAGCCATGTGTCTCAAGTCATCCCTCTTCCATTCATCCAAGCATCTAGTGCAGGCTCTGTGATGTTTCTCCTTCTAATGCTGTGGCTTGGGTAGAATGGTTACTGATGGCTTCAACAGATCTTGCTTCACATGTTAACTTGAATGAAACAGTTATTGCTCTCAGTAGGTAGCTTGGTGACTTCTGCACTGACATTGAGGTCTTGATGGCAGGCACTAGCAACATGTTCAGAAGTTGTTGTTGGGGAAGGTGGGGTGAAATCTTGAGATGAAAAAATTCTTGGAGGTATCGCAGTGCAGTGTCATGGCTCTGAGCCTAGAGGAATTTGACATGCCTGTTAACACATGCCTTTCTCATTCTCAGGCATTCAGCCCATGTAACTGGTTGACTCTTGGGGATAAATTCTGTGAAATGGGTAGGGCCACATCCTTGCAAGATTACCTGTCTATATTATGGTGATAACCTTTTTATGAGGTGAAATCTTGACACCCTGAGTTACCGATTCTGTGCGATAGCTGATATCACATAGAATTGCTTCAGAACATTGCACATGCATGTTTAGAATTTAATATTTTTCTTATGTGCAGATAGCATGACTTCTTAATATTCCTGAACATTGGAAAGCTTCTAATGTGTGTCATACTATTTTAATGCTTTTACTTTATGTTCCTCTTGTGTCTTAATGCTTTTAGTCTATTATTTTTTATATTTTATTACTTTTATGCTTTTAACCTTTTATTTTCATTTGTCCAGTTTTATTTGATTAAAGTTTTTTATTTCCATAGTTTGGTGGTGGTGACAAGGTTTGTTTATTATGTGCTTAATCCCAGTTCACAAAGCCTTTTTTCCAATGCTACATTCATGTTCAGAATTTAACTGATAAACACAAAGATCAGAATCAGTAGGTAAAAAATACTGAAATCATCACCAAAGTCACTCTGCACTTAAACCTCTATATGCACTTACATGCATTTAACTGCACTTTGCATAGAGTGAGATGTGTAAATTCCTACACAGTGCAGACCAGGCCAGTGTCTTAAAAAAATATGATGTGAATATTGGCTTGTGCAGAATCAATCTAATATGGCTGTCATTATCATACAGTAGAAAAAGTGTTTGGATAATAGCTTAGGCTGACAAGTTGTTGACAGTGAAAGAATAGGAACCAGAACACATATGACAAGGTGGACCTATGTGAACCCCAATATTGAATATAAAGTTGCAGGAGATTTACAGGATATAATAGAGGAGATCACCACTGGCCTTTATTCCATGTATCAGTTATTAAATATTTTCATCAAATAAGCAATAAAGAGTTTCTCATTGTATCCCAGCCTGGGAGAAATTTAATAAATGATACCATGATCAGAATGTCAGTATATCTATCCACCTCATGGTATGGGTAAACAACAGCCTTCATCAAAATATACCAACCTGCTTGCATTTCATGGGGCCTGCTAATCAAGGAGATACAAGATGAGATTTTTGAGCCTACATATGATCTCAAGATACAATTGGATAATGAGTTCCTTTTGGTGAGTGAGTGCATCATTCCTCAATAAGTTCACTTCCATTTATATATTTTTATAGCCTCATTCATATGCAAATGTATGGAGTAACTGCTATGTAAATATGAATGTTTTTGACCAATTAAAACTCTTGTTATTGTGATGTTTGTTACTTAAATTTTGAACATGCTATCTGAGTGTATTTATACAAAAACCAAAATTGCCGACCGGGCTAGCCGGGTGGGTAAAGTGCCTACCTAGCAACCCAAAGATCGCAGGTTCGAATCCCGCCTCGGGCTTGGATCAAAGTACTGCAGAAAACCTTGGGAGGTGCATTATGGCCACAGAAGCCGATGCACCAACAACGATCAAATTAAAAAAAAAAACAAAAAAAAACCAAACTTTGCACTTTCATCATTACAGGAACTGGAGTGAAATAAAACTAACTACTTTTAGGCACTAGCAGAGGCAATTTAGCTGTATGTTCGGCTACCTGTTATTTGAATACCTATTTGAATACTCAGAAGGCAGTCTAGTGCTGAAGTTTTTGAGCAGAGTATTTGTATTTGATAAGACATATTGAAACATTATTTTTTATTATTGTATGTGGCCTAATAACTTCTGATGTTTATTTTTCTATGTATATATCACAGCATGCCAGCTGTCCAATATGTCGCACATTATTTCATGAGGATCAATCATGTGTTAGCAGTCCACCTGATGGCAGCAGTAGCAGTTACAGTAGTAGTAGCAGCAGCAGCAGTTCATGTGAAACAAGTGGTCATATTAGCACTAGTAGTAATAGTAGTAGCAATCATAGTAATAACAGACAAGTTCGTACTCAAAGATTTTCAGAGTCTAGTTTTCTTAGTGAACCAAATAGAATTTCCTTAGATGATCTTCTGGATGACTCAGATTGACAATATTACTGTTTCATGTATAGCTATATATAAATATATATATATATATATATATATACATAAATATATATATATATTTATACATGCACATATGTATATATGCATAAATACTAACATATGCATACATATATTTGTGCTTGTATAAAAATGACTGCAGTCTTTTAAGTGTCACAGAAGTATGTTCAAAGATCTAGGACTACTTATTCAGTATCCTGCCTCATTTTGCTTCACATGTACTATAAAAATCTGCTCATAAAACAGCAGTATGCAATTAATAAAAAATTTTCCAGGTTCTAGTCACAATTGCTGAACTTTTATTTGAAATAAAATAACTATAACAACAGATTACTTTTTATCTGTTAATACTGCTACATCATCCTTCTGTATTTATATGCATGGTCTACATTTATTAATATTTAAATAAAACTTATATAGCTCAAATTTATATGATCTAAAAGAATTTTGGAATGGGCATGCCATTGAATATCAAAATTTGGGACCAACATCAGTGAAGGTATTTGAAAGAAACTGGATCTTATGTTACATATTTTGTTATTGTTAAAATAATGGTGATATATATATATATAGTGCAATTTTCAGAATTTACCAATAGAATTATGAACTTAAAAAAATGAGCTGTTAAACAATTTGTTATTCTAAAGTATAAAGAGAGGCTTTTAAGTGGCTATATTAAATGATGTTGATATAACTTCTTTGGAAATTGCTTAAGTTCTTGTTAACCATCAGTCCTTGATTCTGTAAGACGATATTCATAGAGAAATATAGATGGTACCAGGTGGGTATTTTTCTTTTTTTAAATTTCTGTCCTTGTTTAATACTGCTAAGATTTTAGAAAATTAAAACAATTTATGCTTACAAAAATCAAAAAAGGGATATATTATACTCTGTATTGTCATTAGTTATAAATTATTTCTTTTATTTGGGGGAGGGAAGGGAATGGAACTCAGTGATATCCATGTTTTGTGTTGTCCTATGAGATGTGACTTGTCTAAACAATGTAGTTAGATATAATTCTTTCCACCTTTTTAAAATGTTTGTTATTGTATTGTAGAAACAAATGTATTCAGCATGTTTAACTTTCTCTGACTAGATTTTTGTGCATATGACAAATGACTTTTAACCATCTGGCTGGCATGCTCTATTATCCTAGCACCAAAAATAAAAATTAAAATATCCATTAAAATCCCATGTGTGAATTTTAATATTCCTTCAGTATGGTCTTTAGTTTAAATCTGAATAATTATTTTTTTTCAATTGAAAAATATAAGTGTGAAAAAACTTACAGCTCTGTTGGGCATGTAAAAAGTGCATGTTAAGACAGAGGAGCAGGCACATTCCTGCTCCTTCGTTAATTTTCCATGGAGTTGTTTCCCTTTTATTTTGTCTATATAGTGGCCGAGAAATATTTTTAGATAAGAAAACTAGACTGTTGATATAGGATTAGAAAAAAGATTAAAATTTCAAAAGTACATCACTTTAAACTATTTCTTGCTCTTTTTTTTTTTTTTTTTTTTTTTCAAGAAAAATAGTTAGTAATCTGTGTATACTGCATGTCTTTTTTTTTTTTTTTTTTTTTTTTTTTCTTTCTTCCTTCTCTTTTTTTTTTTTTGAATGTCTGCTAGATGGTTAAGTATATGTTGTTGGAGTTTAATTTTAATATCATTATCTTGCATATGTTAGCAAAATGGCAAGATACTGATAGCAGTTACTTTAATAATTGTTGTTTTTTTTTTTTTTTTTTTTTTTTTTTTATATATATAGACTTTAATATGGAAAAAATTATGATGACCGATTATTTTTATGTTAAGTATTAACATAAATAGCGTTAGTACTTTGTTTAGTGATAAATTACTCTAATTCCAACACACAGAATGTTTTTAAGTCTTTGATATAAATATATATGGAATAATTATTTATGCCTTAGCCAATTTGAAGGGAATTAAAACTAGTAATTTGATTTCTATGTAGAGTTGTGCTCAGTGTGAGAAATTAAAATAATAATAATTCTTTCCATAAGTCTCACACCATGAATTCTTAAGTTTTCCCCCCCTCACCTCAATTATACTTTTAATTCCCAGAAATTATATTTTGAATATTTTATTCTAGGTGGCCTGGAAAAAGATATATTCTTATCATACCCATACTCAGTTTTCATATGGCATGATGCTTATAAAATTTTTGTATTTTATATAATGATAATAATTGATCCTCATTCTTAAGAAAAATATTTATTAGACAATTTTTTTTTTTTTTCTGTAAATACATTTATGTTTAGTGACTTACAGAAATTAGATTTGTGTGGGAGATGTCTTCTTTAATGACTCTTTTGTGCCTTAAGGTGGCATGTTCAAAAATATTGTCAAAATAATAAGATAGGTTTTGGAGATGAAATGTTGAATTGCTCAATTATTTTTAATTAGAATGTTTCTTTTGTTTTGTAAAAGGAAAAATATCTAATGCAATTTTCAACCATCATAAAAAGTTCATTTACTTCTCCAAAACATATCTTTGTGAAAAGCTGAATTATATAAATGGTTGTAAATTTCACCTGTTAAATTGAAAGAATATTAAGTGAATGCAGTAAAAAAAAATAAATGAAGTGAGCAGTGTTGCGTTTTCTTTACTTGATAAAATGCTTTTTAGTAGAATTAATTAGTAAATTATTATGGAAGAATATTTAGAATTATAGTGCAACCTCGATATACCCCACCTGGTTATACCATAGTTTTGTGTATCACGAGTGTGATCGTATTCGCCAAGGGGCATAAAAAATGCAATTTATGGCAAAACACATTTCACAATAGACACTAGAAAGAAAGAAAAAACAGAAGTAAACTATGCTTCACAGATCAGAACCACCTACTGCAGTGGTTTCCAAAGTATGGACCATTGAGCTGTTGTTATTCCCTTCTATAGTATTTCCTCAATTAGATGATTAAATTTTTATCAACAATAGTAGTTATAGTTTGAGAAAATAACACTTCCCTGTATTGTGTTTTTCTGCAATTTCTGGGCTTAAGCTCTTTTAGAAACAACCGTTTGTTCACAAGTTGACCTAGAAGTTTTATTTTTTTAAACTGTTTTAATACCTATTGAAATAATACCTCACTTCTGTACTACTTAAACAGTAGTTGTATGAGAGTGATTACTGTAGATGTTGAGTTCTACAGTCCTATAGTTAAGCCCTATAGTCTGATCCTTTATAAATAACAGTAGTTATCCAAGAGTAATTATTGTAAGTATTAAGTTTCTCCCCATCACACTTCAATTAGATATGGAATAAAAGATACATCAGTGAAATGATAATTGCACATATTAAACTAAACATTTTCTTCTGAGAGGGGTGACTAGCTACTATATTTGTTACTTGCAGTTTAGTTAGAAATTTTTATAAACAACAGCATGTAACATTTCTTTTCAAGGATGAAATTACATTTCGAATGGCAAAAACTGCTAAAGACGTGATGCAAATTTGCATGAATTGATGATCAGTTTGTCTACTTTTATAAGTTGCTACTACTAAATGCAGTTAGTGTTCTCTGTAATTATACTGCAGTATGTAAAATTCATTTGTTTTGTGTATGTAGGGGGGGGGTCCCTATAGTCTAATCCAGAATGCAACCATATTACATCCATATTACACTATTTTCTATGGAAAATGATTTCTGAGACTTTGGTTTTCACCTATGGGATGAATTTCAGGAATATTTTAATCGCACAATTCAAAGGGTCATCATCATCAGCCATTTTCAATCCACTGCAGGATGAAGGCCTCTCCAGCAACTTTCCAGTTCCTTCTGTTTTATGGCACACTATGGCCATAGACACTGATACACCTCAAAATTTCCAAACAAACAAATCTTCTGTTTTGTGCAATGGCCATCCATTTACTACCCACGAACTCGTGAATTTCATCTGTCCATCTCCATTGTTGTCTTCCAGATTTTCTTCTAGCTCTTCTTGGGTACCATTCTGTTAGTTTCTTAGTCCATCTGTCATCATGTCTTCGAGCTATGTGTCCTGCCCAAGACCATTTTAGTTCTTTAGTTTTGATAAGAATGTCCTTTACTTGAGTTTGTTTCCTAATCCATGTGTTTCTCTTCTTATCTAACAGTCCGATTCTCAATATAATTCGTTCCATTCTTCGCTGTGTAGTTCTCAGCTTCTCTTCCATTCTTTTGGTGAGTGTCCAAGTTTCACTTCCATAAGTCATGGTGGGGAGTATACATTGGTTCATTATTTTATATTTCAGACAAATTGGGATATTGCTCCTCAGTGTGTGACTATATTTCCTGAATGCTGGCCATGCAAATTTATTCTTCTCTTGACTTCCTTCCAGCCATTGATCATTATTATAGCTAATGACTTGTCCCAGATAAGTATATGAATCCACCCTTTTCAATTACGGCTCCTTCAATCATTATAACCCTTTCTGTGGCAGGCACCTCCATAGCCAGGTGGGAAGGAGCAGCAATGTGTAACACACGCTTCTTGATTAGACCGGGGTTCGAGCCCGTCACCACCAAATACGGAAGATGCGGAAACGTCAGGAAAATGACCACCACATATCCCGGAGCAATATGGCCTTAGTTGCTAATGCTCCTAAAAACCAAATAACAAAATAACAAACCTTTATGTGGCATACTTGTTCATCATTACTTTTGTTTTAGCCATATTCATCTTTTAGTCCGAAATCCTTACTAACTCTGCATAACTGATTAAGATTTTCCTCTAATTCTTTGGGATCATGGCTTATGATCAAATTTCATCTGCAGATCGTAAATGATTTAGGTACTCTCCATTCACATTGACTCCTTTCTGCAACCAGTCTAATCTTCTGAAAGCTTCCTCAAGGGCAGCAGTAAACAACTTTGGAGATATTGTCTCCCCTTGTCGAACTCCTTTCTCAATTTTAAATTTGCTACTGTCTTTGTCTACTCTAATAAAGGAGGAAGCATTCTCATATTTTCTTCAAAATCATACTGTATGGGGTTATGATTTTGAAGAAAATATATGAGATCAATGCCTTGTCTTTCCAGTGCCCAAAACATTGCCTTATTCTGTATGGAGTCAAATGCCTTTTCATAATCCACAAATGCTGGGCATAATGGTGTTTTATATTCATTTGCTTTCTCTATTAGCTGTGATATTACATGAAGATGAAATGATCCATAGTTGAGAATCCTGTCCTAAAGCCAGCTTGCCCTTTCGGTTGATTCTCATCAAGTATTCTTTCTAATCTGTTAGTAATGACCCTTGTAAACAACTTGTAGATGTGGGATAACAAGGCGATTGGTCTATAATTACTGATTTATTTCCTTTCTTATGCAGCAAAACTATGACTGCATTATTCCACTCCTTAGGCATCACACCTTTTCTAACTAATGCATTTTGTGAAGAGTTTTGCCAGTTTCTGTGTCATGTCTCTTCCTCCTAATTTTAACAACTCTGCAGTAACTTCATCTTCATTCAGGGCTTTCTGATTCTTCATTTTCTTCAACGCATGTTCTACCTCATCGTCAAGGATATCAGGTATGTCGTATGTGTTACTAATTTGTAATTCAACTTTCCCACTGCTGGCATCATTCCCTCGCTCCTTGTATAATTGTCTATAATAGTCTTCTGCTATTTATAAGTACGCCATCGCTATTCTTCAGTTTCAGTATAATTTGTCTTTATGTATTCCTGCTCATGGTTGCTGATTTAAGTCCTTTGTTTTCCCTTAATGCTTGTTCTACTTTTCTTGTGTGAAATCGTCATACGTCCTCCCTGAGTCTCTTTCTAATGGCTTTGCATAGCTCAGTATACTCAATTTTATCCTTTTCGGTGTTTATCTTGCTCTTCATTTGTCATTTTCGGTTCATTATGACAAGTGTTTCTTGACTAATTTTTTCTTCTTTAGATTTCTTTTTACCTATAGGCTTCTTGGGCTTTATCACTTTCAGAAAGTTGTAGTATTCCTTGTTGATGTCTTGGTCCTGAACAGTGCAGAATCTCAAACTTGTTCTTAAGTTCCAGTACATACTGCTTTTTCTCCACTTCTGTTATCTCAAAGACCTTCGTATTATTTACTCAAGTCAGTTTCAAAGGGTACCTGTTAGAAAAGAACAAAGCTTTTTTTTGTAACTTTGCATACTTGGCTGTGGCAAGCCATTAGATTATGTGGTCCTATGATTTTGTTGCTGAGTTGTTCCTTATTTCTTATTTACAGTATACACTATTCTGTAAATTGGATTCCCTGTAAAATGTCTCATTTGGAAGCATGGGAACATTATAAAAAATTGACAATTTTGAAATTTTATTTTTCTAAAGTATATGAAGCATTGCTGTATTAATATTTTTATCTTAAAAGACAATTATTTAAAAAAAAAAAAAAACTATAGTACTGGTGCATTTGTTATTTAAAGCCATTTCACCACCAAAAGCAAAATAGCCAAACTAAAAGAAAAAAAAAAAAACTTGTGAAATAAAATTTGCTTACATAGAAATGTTTGCTTAATAGGTCATCTTTTAATCGTTGTGTATTCATGTTAAAAAAGTGCTTCAGTTTTATTTTTAGGTGTAATGTGCTTCACTTATAAGGCGGGTATTGAAATTTTCCCTTGATATCCCCTTTCATATCAAGGTTGCACTGTATATTTAGAATTTGAAATAATTAGCATCCAATTTTTTTTTATATTATCCAGCTGTGAACAAATTAAGTATTTTACTTAAATCCAGTTGAGTTTTAACTACAGAAATGCATTGGTCTGTTTACCCATTTTTTGTCACTTATATATAAATATATATATGGAAAACATTACAAAGTAATTTGGAGATGCTTTCAGTTCTGAAATGCAATAAAACATGCAGACTTGATTCACTCTACATATATGGTTATTGAGTTAATTGATTCAGCTGTGGATTTTTGCTTTAAAACTTACTTTCAAGTGCATCCACACAAACTGATGAAATAAAATTGTTTGGTCACTTCACTCACCTATCCTTAATTTTCCTTGATAACTTACCCTCATGAAGTAGAGTAGCCATTTATAATGCACCTCATAAAGTCTATCTCTTATTTTTAGGGTTTGTATTTCATTCTCTGAAAATAGTAAAAAGAATTTTGATTGCAGTGTTGCTAACTTCTGCAATTATTTATTTCATTTTTTTTCCTTTAATTTTATATTTTATCTCTTACCAACTTAAATACCATCATCCTTGTACACCAATTGTGACTCTAAAAGATGCTACAGCTTCTTAGTCTCTGCTTAGGGCATTATTGTATATAATGATAGTTCTGTCCTTGTCCTTTGGTATTACTAAGTAATATCTGGAGTAAATGGCAGAATCAAACTGAAGTTAACCCAACTGAAATAAGGATTCCAGTTCTCAGCACATGCACGTGTGTGCACACATATATTTTATCTGCAGGAGTGACTGAGGAGAAAGGGGGTTAAAATCAAAATTCAGCTTATCAGAAATTAAATTATTAATTAAATTATAAATCAAGTAGTAATTTACATCATTAGGGAATAAGTGCTTAGATTTTACTATAAATAAAACTAGTTTAAAAAATATAATAAAATCAATTTTCATTGCTAAAAAATTTGTTTTAATTTTAATTATTTAAAAATGTTTACAGATATTTAAATTAAAATATGACTTTTTTTTTTTTTTTGATGGAATAATCAGACAAGAACATTTCTGTATACATTGTTTCCTGAATCACAATATTTTTTCTAAATATTGTAAAAACATTTATTGGTTTAAGTTCCAATTGTGCCACAAAAATTTATTTTTCAGTGCTTTAATCTTGTAGGTGGATTATATGAGTGGACCCTTTTAGGATCTGTGACATTAAGTTATCACATAATGTAAGTTACTGTTCATGTGAGTAAAGAACCATCCTTTTTCACTTTATCTCCCATAAGTTATTATTATCTATTTTTTTAGAAAATTCTTTTACATTCAGCATTGGAATACTTATAGAGCAGTGACAACCTTTGACAAGTCTGTTTAAAGAAGAGATTAGAAATGCAGAGAAAAGCCATTTAAGTGCTTTTCAGTGTTACCAAATGGAAAATTGCAATAAGAAATCACTAGTGAGTGACATTAACTTGTGTCCATTTTCTGTTTATGAACCAAAAAAGTTATGAAAAAGGCAATTTAATGAACTCCTCAAGGAAACGAACTTGAGAACCTTATCCTCACATATGCAGAAAGTCTGTCCTTGCTCCTTTCACTGGCTTGAATAAAGTATTTTGCTTTTCTTTTTAAATGTTATGCCAACATTTGAAAAACTGAACATAGTTATTCAATTAAATGTTTTGTACATATATGAGGGAGATTCAAAAATGATTTGTATTCACCCAGAAGTAGTTACGATAGAAGGTTGAAACAAACACCATGTATTACACTTTTTCAACATAGTCGCCAGACAAAATGACATATTTTTGCCACCTCTCAATACACTTCTGCAGGCCAGTTTCGTACAAGTCCTCTGGCTCCTTCAAACCACAACTCAGCAGCAAAAATCACATCATCAGCAGCAGCAAAGCGTTTTCCAAAGAACTTCAGGGCAGGAAAGAGGAAGAAATGTGAGGGTGCAAGGTCAGAGGAATAAGCAGGATGCAGCAATATTTCAAACCCACATTCGTGAGCACACTTCACTGCAGCATGCAAGGAATGCACAGGGGGCACACCTTTTGACAACTTTCCTCATCTTTTTTCTTTTATAGCAACACATAGCTTTATTAGCATTAGTAGAGGCATGTGATACAAGAAAGCAAGCTTATATAGCATCAGCCAAAAAAAAAAAAAAAACTCTTCCTGTTTCACCCATCCATTCAAAAGTTTGTCCTGTTTTGCCTCAAGCAGACTGAACTAGACAAACTTTATGGAAAGGTTGGAAACTTTATGAGGAGGTTGGAATAATATTTCGCCATCACAGTACAGTAAGGTGACCAATTTTTCATGAAGCTAAGGAGGGAAATTTTCAAATGTAAGAAGAGACTGCATCACAGTAAGAAGGGACTTTTATAGTGAAGTTTTCTTATTTATATATGATTTTAGCTCATTACTTCTGTTGTCATCTACATTTAAAAGAAACTGAAAGGCGATATTTTCCAAAGAAAAAATATTTACTTTTAATAGAATGAAATTTGTTTATTGTTTAAAGTTGTACTTTTCCACAGAATTTATTTTTTTTATTACATCAGGATTTTTTAACAAATATTCATAAAACTCCTAACAGTGAAATTCAAAATTGAATTTCACTGTTAGTATAGCTCACAACATTTCCACTTTAAACTGTATTTTTTCTGATGTCCACAACCAATTCATTAATGAAAATAATTGTTCCACACAAACATTCATCCCTTGAAGATTCAAGCAGAATTCAACAACTTTTTTTACGTTACTAACATCAAGATGTTGATCCAGAAAATGCTTAAATATTTCAACCCACTTTTTTGTCTGTTCTAATTTTGTTTTCCTTCCATTCCTGCAATTTTTCTTCTGTAAAAAACATGTTAATTCTCCTTATTTCATCAGTGAGAAGGTTATCTTCAATTGTAACAAATGGATAGTTTTTTTTTTTTTTTTGAAGCATCAGAAGTGTTTCTTGAACACCATTCTAATCTATATTCCCCATCAATGAAGTCCAAAGCAAAGAATCTTACCTTTGTTATTTTATAGGCACATGACTAGTCCATGATTGTAAATAATTTATACAAACGTCGTAAAAATTTTTGACATGGTTCCTATATACCAACTGCTCATTATTACTTATTGAAATGGGATTGAATGTTTAATGGTATGGAAGACTTATCCAACCAATACTTTAGGCTGTCAATTAAATCACTGGTTATATCTGTTCTTTCTATAATCCGTACCACTTTGTGAAAAAAAAAAAAAGCTGATTCGATGTGGATAAAATGCAGCCATATTTCATCCATATGATTTTTAAAAAAATCTCTTTAAAGGAATACTGGACAACAATCTCTTTCCTCAAAAAAATATGATTTTAAAGCACTAAATAATGCTAAAACTCTTTGGAGGGAAGGATTAGTCTCAACCAGCATTTTTTATGAATGTCTTAATATTTTTTTTATATTCAGTTTCCACATTGTTACCTATTTCTTTAATTTTAGTGCATCCGACCGTAAAAATGTGAAAATGCTATAAATTTTTATCAACAGAAGTTCAACAAAAATGGGTAAAGTATTTTCCTCAATTTCAATGCTGTTATTTAATGTGCATCCACAACAACTAACTCCATAAATATTTTTACACAGATAACTTATTACCATTTCGAAAACAGTATTCTGGACTCTTCTTTCTCTACCTCAAAAATTTGTGTTTGTATTATCTGCTGACAGTGCAATTATTTTATATGCACTTCTTTCTCAAAATTGAAGTATTGAAGTAAAATAGGTAATAATATTTCATTGTCAAGTCCCTGTGATTGGAAATATCAGAGAAAACACAGATAATGTTACATTTGTGATTTTGTCTTTTAAATTACTTAGCGCATTAGGAAAAAACACATTGGTAATGATTGCTTCACTTTTCATTATGCCCTTGTTTGCAGCACAGTTGGTAGTGTCACCGCCCCCCGCCCCCCCCCACTGGGTGGAAAAGACCTGAGTTTGAGTCCCATCAATAATGGGAGGAATTTTTATGGGCCTTTTTCAAAATGTGGCTGAGTTATTTTTTTCTCCCAGAAACTTTGGTTTTTCGTCCAGCAAAAAAAAATCAACCTCAAAACATAGACAATATACACGGAGTGATATGGCCTTAGTCGCTGATGCTCCTAAAATCTTACTACAACAACAACTTTTCATCCTGCCTGCAGAAAACTTCTTTTCAAAAAATTTCCATATAATGTCTGAAGTACAGCCCATTGATCAGAAATTATGATTATGAGATATACTATGACAGGCAAAAGTTCCTTTTTCAGCTGCTAAAATCATTTCTTCATTTCTGAATGCTTTATTTTTAAAGAACCTTGTCAGCATAGAAGAAAAATTTGTAGTACCTAAAACTTTCCCATGCTTTGATGAGGCTGTGTGCTTTGAAATGTCATACCTTCCACTTCCACCAATTGAAAATTGTCCTAATAAACAAATTTCACATTTTAAATCTGATTTGGGAGAACATTTTAAGAATGAATTCTTTCTTAAAATGCACATTCAATGACAATTAAAATTGTCATTGAATGTGCATTTTCTTTTTCCTCTTTCTTTCATGGCTCCATTATTTTAAATTCAGGGCTTTTCATGTAATAAGATTGAAAATAAATAATACAGTAAATATATTAAAGTGAAAATTTCTGCAGCACAAAATAACCCTTGTTTATGTTTCGCAGGCAGATAAAAATTTGAAAAGTTCGTTCCTGTGTTATTTAAATGGCGGAAAAATTAGGAAAGAAAAATCCCATTTTCACCCACTTAGGGATTTTTTTTTGATATGTTCAAGACATCCCATTTATTTACCTAGTTAAACAAATCAATGAAATAATATTTGAATCACCCATAAAAGTTTTAACTCTTGATTTAAATTTCTGACCCTGTGCGTTTGTCACGTCACTAAGCATAAAAATGCCTGATTTCTAAACATTGTAGTTTACAAAACTCAAGTCTCTCTTCATAAGAATATCCTTTTATGCCTGTAACTAGCCTTGTAACTTTTCTCTATCTTCTGCAGTATTCAAGATCCAGCTTAACCATTGCTTTATATAATGGTATATTACTCGAGGATTACTCTCCCCTCCGGGCAGGAGCAGCAGTGCATAGCACATGGTTCTTGATTAGACCGGGGTCCGAGCCCGTGACCACCAAATACGGAGGGTGCGGAAAGGTCAGGGAATGACCACCGCATATCCCCAGAGCAATATGGCCTTATTTGCTACTGCTCCTAAAAAATAAATAACCAAATACTCTCACCCAGATGAAAAACCCTGCATTTTCCAGTATTAAACTTCAGCTACCATTTCTCAGTCCATACACATAATTTATCTGTCTTGTTGAAGTACATACCCTGATTATAATTGATTATAACTACCCTGTCCACTTATATATCATCAGCATGCTTGAACATTAAACTTGAAATACCTGTATCAATATATTATTAAAGAATATTAGAAACAGTAATGAACCAAGTGCTGAACCCTATCATGCATAAGTTCTCCATAGTTCTGTGATTTCTCACTTCCCTGGAATTTTTATTTTGTTTGTTCACTAGTTCATTCAAATGAAAAATGTGCTCATCTCTGAAGATGAAGTGGTTGCTGAAATGTTTGTCCATCTCTGCCAAAATTATGTAAAATTCATGATTGTCATCTATGATAGTATTACAGTTTGGATCTTTCTAAGATTAGCTGTGCCCAGAATTCCCACAATTTAGACTTAGAGTACTGTGAGTTGATAGCTTGATTCTCTAGTGTATTCTGGGACAATCACTGGTCAGGCGATTTTACAAGATAGATTACAAAAATACTGCCATGTTTTGTGGTATCATGGGGATTTGAAGCATGCCATGTATAACTCTGTACTCAATTTTGGTTTTCTAGGAATTTGGACAAAAGCTGTTTATGTTTTCCATAGTGTCATTTGCTTGTGATCTTCCAAATTTTTGGCATATAGCAATGACCAACAAAACAATGAACAAAATTCCTGTGTCGGTCATAAATGGAATGTCTACTGAGAGGTTTATTCAGTGTGCATTATAATAATAATAACAAAAAAAAAAAAAAATAGCACTGTTAAACTCTATCTGCAGACTGTTCAAAGATAAAAATGCACAACACACAGTCTCCACTATAAGTAAGCTGATATTATTTACACCACATGCTTGCCTAATATCAGTAAAAATTAACTGCTGATCATCAAGAAAACTTCAAGATGAGAGCTTTCATTACTAAGTTAGCCAGGGGTTTGAGAGAAAATAAAACGCAGAAGGTTAGAAGACTTGCATCTGAATTTTAAACAGCTGGTTATTAGAGGTCAGTAAGAAAGAAACAAAAATAATAGGAACTATCAATATTGAGAATTTACTCAAGAACAAAACATTAGTATAAAGTATGAAATTTATCAGGTGATGTACAGGGTTGTTAAAATTAAAGTATCCCTATGTAGAGGGCTCTGGAGCGAGTTCTAAGGCTCGTACTGAAGAAAAATTTGGACAACAGGTACAATAAAGAATGCGCTCACCATTTATTTGGGAAAAAAAATTAGTTACAAAATTTGTCACTGAATGGCGTGTAACTATCTTAGTTACGATTATGCAAATAACTTACATTATTTGCATAATCATAAGTTATTGCCACAGCTCCACTACTCAGCTCTACTGTACTGTATAAAAGCAAAGCAGTCTCTTCAAAATCATACAGTAGATGTTTGCCTGCACTACAGCAGTAATGCCAACAACATTGCAGGAAAAGGTGCTATTAGTGAAGCTGTACTATCAGAACAGCAACAATGCAGCTGTGGCTATCAGAGAATTCTGGCATCAGAAGCCCATAAGGCGTGAACCTGACTGTTTGTGTTGTCAGCAAAATGATTGTGAAATTTGAAACGACAGGACATCTTGGTGTTCAACCAGGTAGAGGTCAAAAACGAGTGGACTCCTCTTGTGTTGAAGATGTGGCTATGGCTGTCATGGATTTGTCAAGTCAATCTCCATGTGGTAGCGCAAGTGTGCCAGCTGTTTCTCGTGAAGTGGACATGCCATATTCCACTGTAAGTCTAGTAATGCATCGGGTGTTGCAGTACTATCCTTACAAGATGCACATGCTACAACAGCTAAATCATGGTGATGCAGATATTCATTTCACATACGCACTTCAGTTTCTGGTGCGAATGACAATGGATATCACTTGGCCATGGAACATCCTTTGGAGTGATGAAGCCCACTTCTGCTTAAGTGGACAAGTGAATACGCACAATGGTCGCATTTGGGCAACACAAAACTCTTGAGTTATCCAAGAGGTCTCGTTGCATTTTACAAAAGTGATATGTGGTGTGGATTTACAGCCACATTCATGATTGGGCCATATTTTTTTAAACAGGTAACACCGACTGGACCCTGCACCTGTTCCATCACTGGACAGCGATATTATGAAATGTTGGCAAATTTTGCAATACCAGAGCTGCAGCAATGTCGGTGCCTTCAGGATACCATATTCATGCAAGATGGTTCGCCACCCCACATCCACCATTGTTTCCAGACATCTTGGCCACCCCGATCACCAGACCTCACCCCCATGCGACTTCTGGTTGTGGGGTTTTTTGAAGAACCGAGTGTATCGGGAAGGATGTCAATCTCTGGCAGATCTGAAGGACAGCATTAGACGTCATGTGCTGGCTATTCCAATTGACATGTTATGTTCTGCTGTAGAAAATGCTGTTCTTTGAATGGAAGCTGTTGTTGACCAAAATGGAGGGACACACTGAACAATTGTAGTGCTGTTCAAGTGAGTTGTATTGCCACAGCGCCATATAGTGACAAATTTTGTAACTTAATTTTTTTTTTCCAATAAATGGCGAGCGCATTCTTTATTGTACCTGTTGTCCAAATTTCTCTTCAGTATGAGCCTTAGAACTCACTCCAGAGCCCTCTACATAGGGATACTTTAATTTTAACAACCCTGTATATAAATCAAACAGCCACAGGGAAACCTCTCTCTCTCTCTGTGTGTGTGTGTGTGCGTAACTCCACATGAGCTGCATAACATGGATTTTTGTAAAAGAGCTGCGGCTTACAAGTGTGATAAAAACAAATGACAGATGCACACTGTCAATTGGCATGGATCAATGAAAATTTATCCACAGCGCATGTTTGGGGGTAGGGTGTCTCGTGTGGTTAGGCACTGGATGCATTGCTCGGAACTGTGAATGCTACATGACTATTGTTCTGGGAATTTTTGTGCGCCATGCTTAGCAGTTTTGTGGAAGCAACCCTTCCACATGTCGATTCTTCCAACATGTCAAAAAACAGACTGTTAGCACTTGGCTTGAACAGAATAACATTCAAATAGTGACCTCAATCCAATCAAACCTCCTGACGACGAACCTGTAACCCAGAATTAGGAGAAGGCCAAGGTGACCCTCTTTATTAGTGGTGCTTACAAATGCTTCAAGCATTTGTGAAGTCCACTAATAAAGAGGGCCTCCTTTAAAAGGAGGACCGGGATACCAGGTTTCCTCCAGAAATTAGTACAAAGCTTTCAACAAATGAATTGAAGCAGTCATTACAGCTAAGGATTGGCTTGCATGCTATTAATTTCAATATTAATATTTATTATAATCAATAAAATGGAAGAACTGCTAATTTCTTTGAATAAATGCAGTTTTTCCATAAGTGGATTCTCTTGTGGCTAGCACAATGGGTATAGTCATCATCCTTCAAACTGTGTGAATCCCATCTTAACAGCAGGAACTTTTATCAGATTTTTCATATAGTTGAGTTGGTCTTAGATGAGGATTGCATGGTTTTATGTCTCAGAAATGTTAATTTTTAGTCCGGCAAACTGATCAAAGGATTTATGCTGTTACATACAATATACTGATGACTCATAGTCTAATTAGTTGCCTTAGTACTTAGCATGTATTCATAACAAGTTGTCTCATGAATTCTGATAGAATAGTATGTGTATATAATCAAATGATAATATATTAGAGTTCAAGATTAATATTGAATTTTGAAAAACAAACCAATGCTGCTGAAAGCAATTAGATATTACATCAACTAATTACATACAGGGTGATTCACTACCAGTGTGAAAAACTTGCAGGAGGTGTAGAGGGCACAAAGACGAATTGGAATCACATAGCATTGCAGGGTCCGAAATGCCTTTGTCATGAGGTAGAGGACGTTGAACGGGAGGTCGCATGAACAGCGATCCCGCTGGAAGTCAGCATTTGCGAACCGGTTCCCGAGGCAGTAGGATGGACGAGTATTCAAACGTTGAACTGGCCGAAATGCACCTCGCGTATGGAGCTGCGGACCTGTAACGGGTGCACCGCTCTGCACTTGTACCAGGAACGTTTCCCGCAAAGGCGTGCTCCTCATCATACAATTTTTGCACATGTACACAGAAGGTTACGTGAGACTGGTTGTTTCACGAGAGGTACCATGAATCGAGAGCGAATGATGAGGACGCCAGACAATGAGGAGAATGTCCTACGTCTTACAGAAGGCAATCAGAGTACAAGTACTCGAGCGATAGGCCAACGATTAGGTATTTCCCAATCCACTGTATGGAGGATACTGTCAACAAACCAAATGAGTTCATACCATCTGCAATGCATCCAATCATTGGAGCCTGCGGATTATCCACTCCAGAGGACTTTTGCTACTTGGTTTCTTCAACAGAAACGGTTCGCAAATGCTGACTTCCAGCGGGATCGCTGTTCACGCGACCTCCCGTTCAACATCCTTTACCGCATGACAAAGGCATTTCGGACCCTGCAATGCTATGTTATTCCGATTCGTCTTTGTGCCCCCTATACCTCCTGCAAGTTTTTCGCACTGGTAGTGAATCACCCTGTATATTCAAAAGCTGATCATAGAAGCTGAGTGTAATGGTGTATAATTGATAGGAATATTTACTTAAATCAAGCTATCAAAATTAAACATATAGAAAACATATCCTTGTGCTTAAAATAAATGGTGAAATTGAAAGATATATCATTTTCACTTCATTTAACACCTTGTCAATAGCCAAAATTAATATGACACTAGATATAATAACATCTTTGCATTTTGGAAAGCTTTATGTCAGCTGCATTTGTTCCAGTGATTGCAGACATTTTGTGTGGGGGAGTGCTATTAATTAAGGCATCAACCAAGTCTAAACCTTTATTCCAACTTTTTCTGTGAACACTCTTTTTAATTGTTAACACAGTATTGTGACATCATTGTGTCATTCTGTGTAATAAAAGACATTAATGTGTGACAGTTTCAACCCTAAATTGACCTGCACCTGAGACTAAATGTTAATTTACAGGGTAGCAGAGTACCCTGTAATAAACAGGAATTTAAAGTTTTTTTTATATACAGTAGAACCCCATTAATTCATACTTGACGGGACTACACTCGATCCAGATTAGTGAAAGTCCGGATTAACCGAAAGCTATCTTTAATGTACCAGTTTTTATTTAAAGTTACTAAATAACAAAATTTTAACTAAATTAGTTTTTATATTAAATTAATAAAACAGTATTTTAAAGTAAAAATTATAAAAAGTAAAAGAACATGGTAAGTAAACAAAATACTGTACAAAGCAATAAAGTTTTAATGTAGAACATTATATTGCACAAAATTAAACAAAAAATATATATATATTATAACACAAAACAAATAACTATTTTCGAGAAATTTATTTGAAAGAGTCAATGTTTTTTTTTGCTTTAATTTTGAAACTCATTTTCAAAATTAACATATGTATGCATGGACAATGCTAGCTGTAGCTGTCAACTGAATAGGCCAGCACTCGAGATTACCCTACAATTGTTTCCAGCCATACCAGATGGTCCGGTTGGATTTCTGGAGGTCAAAACCATAAAACAATTAGCAGTCCTCTGTTTATTAGGCTTTTCTGTTAGTGCAATCTATTATAAACAGATAGTAAACACTATCTTATTGAATTTGCGATAATACTGACAGCTGGAATTCTGTGGGTTTTTACGTTATGGTGAAATGCATTTCCCCTTCCATGAAATCATCAATCATATCAAAAACATAAATAACTTTTCAGAATGTTCTCTTCATTCCTATTTGTAACTTTTTACTCTATTCTTGCACGTATTGTGTTAGTTGCAATTTGGGTGTGTGGTGTTCTTTGTTATTGATTGCTTATCTTTTTTATTGTTTTAAATTTTAAACCCCCTCCCAAATGTCAGTGAAAAGAAATATATATATTTTTTTGATAGAATTTTTTCCGACTGAAAATCTGGTCCGGATTAATGGGGTTCTACTATATTTTATTATCTGAATTCATGCTGATTTTTGTCATG
Source organism: Mastigoproctus giganteus (assembly GCF_048544385.1). Classification (NCBI taxonomy): domain Eukaryota; kingdom Metazoa; phylum Arthropoda; class Arachnida; order Uropygi; family Thelyphonidae; genus Mastigoproctus; species Mastigoproctus giganteus. The sequence goes on from NC_143577.1 coordinate 227,957,743, forward strand.
AGTGTGTTTTACATTTACTCTATTCCAGTGCAGTCATGCTGAAATGCAGTAAATGCATGATAAGCCAAAAATATAAATGATAGAATAAATGATTTCATCTGCCAGTTTCCCATCTCATCAGGAATTACAAGCCACTGGTATCCAAAACAACCAGGAGACATAACATAGGTCCTAAAGGCAAGCAACAGAATACTCCATCGTCATCAGCCATTTTCAGTCCACTGCAGGATGAAGGCCTCTCCAACAACTTTCCAGTTCCTTCTGTTTTGAGCACTGGCCATCCATTAACTCATGAATTTCATCTATCCATCTCCGCCTTTGTCTTCCAGGTTTTCTTCTAGCTCCTCTTGGATACCATTCTGTTATTTTCTTAGTCCATCTGTCATCATGTCTTCGAGCTATGTGTCCTGCCCAAGACCATTTTAGTTCTTTAGTTTTGATAAGAATGTCCTTTACTTGAGTTTGCTGCCTAATCCATGTGTTTCTCTTCTTATCTAACAGTCTGATTCCCAATATAATTCGTTCCATTCTTCACTGTGTAGTTCTCAGCTTCTCTTCCATTCTTTTGGTGAGTGCCCAAGTTTCACTTCCATAAGTCATGGTGGGGAGTATACATTGGTTCATTATTTTACGTTTCAGACAAACTGGGATATTGCTCTTCAGTATGTGACTAATTTCCTGAATGCTATCCATCCAAAATTTATTCTTCTCTTGACTTCCAGCCATTTATCATTATTACAGCTAATAATTTCTCCCAGATAAGTATATGACTCAACCTTTTCAATTACTGCTCCTTCAATCATTATTTCCCTTTCCGTGGCATACTTGTTCATCATTACTTTTGTTTTAGCCATATTCATCTTTAGTCCAAAATCCTTACTAACTGTGCATAACTGATTAAGATTTTCTTCTAATTCTTTGGGATCGTGGCTTATAACCACAATGTCATCTGCAAATCGTAAATGGTTTAGGTACTCTCCGTTCACATTGACTCCTTTCTGCGACCAGTCTAATCTTCTGAAAGCTTCCTCAAGGGCAGCAGTAAACAGCTTCGGAGATATTGTGTCTCCTTGTCGAACTCCTTTCTCGATTTTAAATTTGCTACTGTCTTTTTCTAGTCTAATAAAGGAGGTAGCACTCTCATATATTTTCTTCAAAATCATAATATATGGGGTATCTATGCCTTGTCTTTCCAGTGCCCAAAACATTGCCTTATTCTGTATGGAGTCAAATGCCTTTTCATAATCCACAAATGCTGGGCATAATGGTGTTTTATATTCATTTGCTTTCTCTATTACCTGTGATATTACATGAAGATGAAATGATCCATAGTTGAGAATCCTGTCCTAAAGCCAGCTTGCTCTTTCGGTTGATTCTCATCAAGTATTCTTTCTAATCTGTTAGTAATGACCCTTGTGAACAACTTGTAGATATGGGATAACAAGCTAATTGGTCTATAATTTCCAATTTCTGATTTATCTCCTTTCTTATGCAGCAAAACTATGATTGCATTATTGCACTGCTTAGGCGTCACACCTTTTCTAATGCACTTTGTGAAGAGCCTTGCCAGTTTTTGTGTTAGGTCTCTTCCTCCCAATTTTAACAACTCTACAGTAACTTCATCTTCCCCCGGGGCTTTCCGATTCTTCATTTTCTTCAATGCATGTTCTGCCTCATCAGGAAGAATATCGGGTACGTCGCATGTGTTGCTACTTTGCAATCCATCTTCCCCACTGCTGGTATCATTCCCTCGCTCCTTGTATGATTCTCTATAGTAGTCTTCTGCTATTTGAATTATGCTTTCTCTGCTGTTTATAAGTACACCATCGCTATTCTTCAGTTTCAGTATCATTTGTCTTTCTGTATTACTGCTCATGGCTGCTGATTTAAGTCCTTTGTTTTCCCTTAATGCTTGTTCTACTTTTCTTGTGTGAAATCTTCTTATGTCCTCTCTGAGTCTCTTTCTAATGGCTTTGCATAACTCAGTATAATCAATTTTCTCCCTGTCAGTGTTTTTCTTGCTCTTCATTTGTCGTCTTCGGTTCATCATGACAAGTGTTTCTTGACTACTTTTTTCTTCTTTGGATTTCTGTTTCCCTATAGGTTTATTGGGCTTTATCACTTTCAGAAAGTTGTTTTTTTTTTTGTTTTTTTTTTATGTGAACCCCAAACACGAGAGGTATTGGAACCTATAGTACTTAGTACCGTGCTTGGGTTGGAGGTCGAGAAGACGAAAGAAGATATTTGTTGACATTGGACTTGAACTTCTGTAGATTGTAATTTTCAGGAAATACGTATGAAGGAAGGTTGTTCCAGAAAACGGCAATTGAATGAATAAATGAGGAAGATGAAAAGTTGGTTCTGTGGGTTTTAAGTTGGACAGTAAATGGATGTTGGCTGGTGGCGGCACGTGTTCGGACTGTTTTGAAAGAGAGAGCGGGAATTATAGAAGCCAATTCAGAAGAACAGTGCCCATGGAAGTATCTGTAAAAGAGGCATGCAGCAGAAACAGTGCGTCTATGAGAAAGCGAGTGGAGAGACTCTGTTAGAGATGGGTCATTAATTAACCTAACTGCCCTCTTCTGAATGGAATCAAGAAGCCTGAGAGAGGTTTTGGGGGGCACCACCCCAAATGTGGGAACAATATTCCATGGCAGGGCGGATTTGCGATTTATACAGAGTGAACAGCTGTATGGAAGAAAAGTAACGCTGAGAGCGAAAAAGAAAACCAAGTTTTTTAGATGCAGAGGAAGCAATATTTGTAATGTGCTTGTGCCAAGAGAGATTAGAAGTCAGGGTAATCCCCAAAAGAGATATATCCTTTTGCATGGAAATTGGAGTGTCACTAAAGATAAGCATAGGAGCAGAAGAATCCTTTTTGCGAGAAATAAGACAAGACTGAGTTTTAGAAGGGTTGAAATCAACTAAGTTGTCTTTGCCCCACTGAAGAATTATCTGAAGATCGGCATTTAAGGAATTGGTAGCAGATTTTCGAGAAGTTGCAGCTGATTGAGCAGGACAAGATTTCTCAAAACGGAAAGTTGAATGCAATGTGCTATCATCAGCAAAACTATGGATAGTATTTCCAGTCAATGGAAGAAGGTCATTGATATACAAGAGGAAAAGAGTGGGGGAAAGAACTGAACCTTGGGGGACACCGGCATTAGTGGAGAGGTTAGAAGACAGAGAGCCATCTACCATCACCCTCAGTGAGCAATCAGAGAGAAAACTGGATAACCAATTACTAAAAACAGTTGGCAAACCATAAGATGGAAGCTTGTTTAGAAGACCTTTATGCCAAACACGATCAAAAGCCTTTGAGATGTCAAGAGCAACTACTTGTGTTTCACCGAACCTTTCCATTGAAGTAGTCCATAAATGGGTAACATAAGTCAGGATATCACCAGTGGATCGACACTGACGGAATCCATACTGGCGATCGTTGATCAGATGGAAGGTTTCTAGGTAGTTTAAGAGTTGGCGGTTAATTGATTTCTCCATTACTTTAGAAAGAGTAGAAGTAATTGCAATGGGATGATAATTGGATGGGAGGGATTTGTCACCCTTTTTAGGAACTGGCTGGATATGAGCAAATTTCCAAGCAGAAGGAAAAACACCTTTGGAATAAGAAAGTGAAAAAAGGCGGCAAAGAATAGGAGTAAGTTCAGGAGCACAGATTTTGAGAACAAGTGGAGAAATACCATCAGGACCTGGAGCTTTCTTAGCATCAAGATTCATCAAAATCCTTCTGATATCCTTTCGACGGAAGACCACAGGAGGCATGGAATGGACTGTGTTGGGAATGGTGGGAGGTGTTTTACCAAGTTCATTAATACATGAGCTGGAAGAAAAATGGGATGCTAGCAGGTCAGCTTTGTCCTTGGCTGAAGTGACAACAGAACCATCTGGTTTGGACAGAGGTGGAAGCAGAGATGGGCAAAAGTTGCGTCCAATAGCTTTGGCAAGAGACCAGAATGCTCGGCTACCATTAGGGCAAGAAGCAAGTTTTCTACTCTTAGCCTGTTCAAACTCTAGTTTGGACTGATTAATAACTGCTTTACAATTGTTGCGAGCTTTGGTGTAGGCAGAAAATGAAGCTGAAGAATTAGAAACAAGCCAATTACGATATGCAACATTCTTCTCTTGAACAGCCTTAGCACATTTATTGGAAAACCAAGGTTTAGATAAAGGACGAGATTTTAAAGTGGAGTGTGGGATAAAGGATTCCATTCCTGCAAGAATAATTTCACTGACACGATCTGAGCAAATGTTGACATCAGAAGTTTTGATACAGTAATCCGACCAAGGAAAAGAAAAGAAGTCTCGCAGGTCATCCCATTTTGCATTCTTGTAATGCCAAGCAACACGAGGTTGGGAATAGCCATGAGATAAAGGTTCCATTGGAGAAGAGACAATCACCAAGTTGTGATCTGAAGTGCCTAAAGGACCTCTCACTTCGACCGTGTACTTAGAAGGGTTGTTTGTGAGGAAAAGATCAAGCGTGTTGGCTGTATGATTCGGATTGTCCGGTATTCTTGTAGGTAAATGAACAATCTGTGCTAGGTCATTAGTAATTGCAAAAGCCTCAGCATCTCGACCTGCTGGGTCGGTGTGACTAGAAAACGGAAGCCAGCTGGAGTTGTGAACATTAAAATCACCAAGGAAAATTACCTCACTGTTAGGAAAGTTGGACTGGAGAAAGTCAAGTTGCAACGAGAGGAAGTCAAAGAGCTCCAAGTGATTAGTGGAGTTGGGAGAACGGTAGAGACAACAGATGAATTTGACACAATGAGGTAGAGAGATTTTAAGCCAGAGAAGATCAAAGAGAGAAGATTCCAAATTGCCAAGTCTCTGACAGGGAATATCAGAACGGACATATGCACAAGTACCACCTTTGAGGCGAAAGGAATCATACAGCGAATAATTTGGGCATCTGAGATGAGCAGTAGTTGAATCGACCGATAACTGAGATTCTGTCAGAAAAAGTACATGTGGTTTGGCAGACTGCAAGTGGAAATGGACATCGTTGAGATTAGAATTGAGACCACGTATATTTGTGAAATGAATTAGGAAGTCCTTGGGAGGTTTAGATCTTTTCGCAGATAAGCTTGTTCTATTAGTTTGACAATTCATGATGTATTCAATAGTAAGAAAAAGTGGGTGGGACATGCTGTATGAAGTAATGAAATTTTTGGATATGGCGTACATGTGGTAAGAATATACCCAGATCCTTGACATAACGTGGCCTCGACAATGCTCCCCACATACACACTACTCGGACTCCCTCCAGTCACTATCTGGCAGAGTAGAGGTAGCAAAATTATACACTAGCTGATCCGGAAGCCTCCTAGAGAGTTACCAATAGGTTCGGTCCGGTGTACTAACTAGAGGCCGCCCTGCGAAAACCGTTTTAGAGCTGTACCCTCGAAATGTAAGGAAAGTTGTAATATTCCTCGTCGTAAAGAAAGTTGTAATATTCCTCGTCGATATCTTGGTCCTGAGCAGTCTGCAGAAGCTCAAACTTGTTTTTAAGTTCCAGTACATACTGCTTTTTCTCCTCCTCTGTTATCTCAAAGACCTTTGTATTATTTACTCGAGTCAGTTTTTTCCTTTCCTTTCCTACATCTATATCAAGTGTACATCTTACCATTCTGTGATCGCTTCCAACATTTACCTTATTCAGGACGGTAACATCATTCACAATATATCTTCTGTTAGTGAGGATGAAGTCGATTTCATTAGTTGTTAATCCATTTGGACTCTTCTATGTCCACTTTCCGTTCACCCTTTTCTTGAAAAAAGTGTTCATTACTGACAGTCCTTGAGATTCTGCAAATTCCACAAGTCTTTCACCTCTTATTTCTTTCACCAATTCCAAAGTTTCCTATAGTTCCTCTTTCTGCACTGTTTTGCCTTTTTCCAACCTTAGCATTGAAGTCCCCCATAATAATAGTGTAGTGGGTTTTCTGCTCATCTAGAAGACTCAGTTTCAGTGTACATTTCTTCAACCTCTTCATCATCATGGCTCGATGTTGGTGCATAAATCATTATAATCTTTAGCTTGTACCTCTTAGAAATCTTGAGTATTAGCCTTGACACCCTTGGTGATGTACTTTTGAATTCCAAAATGTTGTTTTTAAAATCTTTATGGACCAGAAACCCAACTCCACCTTCACTCCTTTCACTGTTTCCATTGGTGTACAGCAGATTTCCACTTGATAAACTTATAAGTGATTCATTTCTTCTTCTTGTTTCAGCCAAACCGATGATATTCCAATTCACATTTTCTAATTCCTTTTCCAGCTCTAATATCCTGTCTTCATCGATGAGTGATCGTACGTTATAACAGGCCAAGTTCAGTTTCCGTGCATGGCAGCCTGATTGTACCCAGAGATTCTTAGCACCCTATGCTTCCACTCTGATCCTCTTGCTGCCGTAAGAGGGAGAGTGAAAGCTGCTGGGGACTGAGGGCCATTTGTATTGTTGTGCTCTCATGCTGGAGGGTTTGGTCTTTTCCTCTTCACGCTGACCAGGCGTCTTGAAGAGAACCACTCTACACGTTCCTTGCCACCTAAGTGACATAACAGGGCTTACCAACAAGAAGGTGTGCACGAGTGGATTTTAGGGAGGCAGGCCAACCGGACTTCTCCTAAATCTTCTGTAATAGAGATATTGGATCCATCAGTGTTTTAGGCTGTGTCTGATAACACGCAGGATACCTGTTCCCCTCTAAGCTCCAGAATACTCCACATGCATGTATACCAGATGTTCAGGATTTAGATTATACTTGCTAATAATTTAATGGTCCTGATAACTATCTGATCTCAATCAGCATGGGAATCTTGGTATTGGAATTATTTTAGCCATTTTTGTGGTCCTAAACTGATGAGGTAAAGTGATGTTCATTTACCACCCACTTTAACAATCAAAATTCAGCTGTATACATTCTATTTACAAAGGTGTTAGGTGATGATGTCCGTATCTCTGCAGCATAAAGAAGAATGAAATGATCATTTTGAGAAGTATCACTGTTATGGAGCTATCATATGCTTGTCTAAGCTGCTACTTTGTGATAAGCTAATAATGGCAGCTATTGGCCTGGAGGGACTCAATATAGCAGTGAAATCACTTTGTATCATAGGCAACCCCTAAATCCTTTATGACGCTTAACTACAGTGTTGGGTCCTTGAGAGTGATGGTAGAATCTGTGCCAGCACACTTTTACGAGTGGATTGTGTGACTGATAGTCAGGTTAATGTATAACCTGAACTTGTCCAGGAAAATTTTTTTATTATTATTATTTTATTTATTTTCAATTTTAAAATATCTGAGCAAGTAGCTCATGCACCCATATTATATATCTGTAAATTGTGCATATTCTCTGGTTGATTTTCTGAACAAAAAAAAAAAAAGGTTGGTGGGGGAGGAAAGACCGTGCTTACCAAGAACTATTGACTCAACTGCAGTATTTAAAAAAGCTTATAAAAGTTCCTTGAGTCACTGACAGAATTCAAGTCCAGGCATATTTTCCGCAATGTGTGGAAGGACAATTCAGCATTACGCTGGTGCAGCCACATGATTTTGCACAATTAAATTTCTCTGTTGTGTAATAGAAATATAGAAGCTTCCTGAATTATGAAAATGGGTACACACCAATAAGGTGGCATTTCAGTATAGTTCTGCTTTTGATTTTTTCCCCGCTGGTCAAATACAAATTAATGAAAGCAGTATCAATGTTATATACAAGCACGACAATCTAAAAGATATACATGGATCAGCTTATTGCTTCATGTGAGGCCTGCCAGGCTAAGAAAACAGCTGTGACTGAAATATAACTGCACTCCTGTCTAGATGATTCTGCATTACTTCTTTAACTTGTGACTCCATTATTTTCCCTGGAACAGAAGTTAAGCTAACAGATCTGTAATTACTCATGTCACCCTTTGATCCCCTTTTTGAATTGGGATATTTGCACATCTCCAATCCACAGGGAACCTCCACTGAACTCAAAGATGCTATCACAATTATGGCTAAGAGTTTACTTACCTCCTTTGCTGTCTTCCTTAATATAATCGGATAGATCCCTCCCTAAAGAAAGAATATGTGTGGATATAGATGCAAAATACTTATTCAGCCTGTCAACGACCTGAGCAGGATCATCCACAGTTAAACCCTCAACACGAAATGGGCCAATATGATTCAGCCCCTTCCTTCTACTGTTAATATAAATAAAGAAGCCTGTGCTGTGTTTGTTTTTAATTCTTTGCCAGAGACTTCTTGTAACTGCCTTGCCTAACCTCCTATGAAACTTGATTGCAAACTAGTTAATATCTGCCACAGGCTTTTGTATCACTTGATAATTTATATGCATCCCAAGCTTTTTTGTTCTGTGCCACATATCTCAGTAGTTCATCTGACATCCATTTAGGTCTAAGCCTTGAACTGTAATTTGTAGTTCATATGAAAAGCTAGCAGCTTCTGTGATTATTTCCTTGGATGCTTCTCATTTAGAATTTGTTGTTGGTAACATTAGTTGGTTCCACCATATAGAATTTAAAAACTGTCTGAGACCACTGTAGTCTCATTTACAAAAACTGTTCCCCTTACCCTTGATGGTAGTTACATCTTTAAGTAAATCTCACATCAGTACATTGTTCTTTTATCTGCAGATTCTTAATGCGTGAGAAATTGCTGCTGATAATTAGGTAAAGATTGTTGGTCTCTTGTTGCTTCTCTAGTGTGCTGTTGTAGTAAACAGTCATCCATTGAATCCACAAAAGTCATGTTAGTGTGTGAGTGACCAACCCACAAGTTTCAGTCAATATTTGGAAAGTTAAAATCCCCTATTGTAAGACATTCTGACTTACTGGTCCACTCTCTGAGCAGTTGTTCATTGTACTCATTTGGTTTATAACACTCTTGCTCTCATTTTTGTTATCCCAATGCTTATGTCACACCAAACTGACTCCACATTGCACTGGCCACTCATGTCAACTGGTTGCACTGCCTTAGAGTTTGTGCTTCTCAACTAAGAGCCTAACCCGTCCACCTCTACTATCCTGTCTGTCCTTTCTGCATACATTGTACTCCCCGTATTCAAATTCTGCATCCCTTATATCTGAGTAACACTATGTCTCTGATATCCCCACAATGTCTGCATTTGATGACTTGACCGGCACTTCAAATTCATCAAAATTATTTACTATGTTCCTGGCATTAGTATTCATGCACCTGTTCTTGCTCTTAGTTACCCTAACACAGCCCGTGTATTTTCTTGTTCCGTGATACAACTAGTAAAGCAGTAAAATATTCATTGTTATCATGATGCAGTGAGTGAGTTGAAAGCAGTGCTGAAGAAAAGTTTAAAGTGATGTGAAAAATTGGGAAGAGAAAAACAAAGGTTGCTTGTGGTGATCAAATGAGTGTCATTTGATCACCTTAGCAATCCATACAATTTTTGAAAATGGACATAGATGAGCTTGCTAGCGGGAAGATGATTCAAATGACAGGTCACTGATTTCTTTTGTTGAATAATTACTGTGAGTTACAGATTTTCTTTTATTTATTAATTTCAGTTTTATAATAAAATGTTTGTTGCTCATGTTTCTTATAAATTACAATAATATTTGCATTATTTGTATGGAAAAATAAGTACAAATTTTCATTGACAATTTCTGAACAAACTTCTGGAACAATCCCTTGGTAATTTAGATTTTTGGTATACAATAGGACCTCAGTTACCCAAGGTCTTAACTGAGCAAACCAGAAAAAACAAAAAAGTAGAGCCAAAAAAGGGTGATAGAATTTTAAATTGTTTACCCAACTGTATTTATAAATCACACTTGTAATTTACAGCGGACATATAATCTTTTGGAAAACTTTTCTGAGAAGTAACAACTAGAACACTTTGCACATAATAGTGCAATATGCTGTCTATATAATGTAAAAAAAAAATACTTATCAGTTGTTCATTTAAAGTTTGTTTTTAAACAGTTTATGCTATAAGAGAATAAAATTTCAAATTCATTAATTTAGTGCAAGCTACATATAATGCACATTTTATGCATGGTACTGCACTGAATTTTGCTTTAAATAAAACAGCTTTAAATAAAAAATAAAATTGTCAGGGAATCAACAGTTTGCCAATGGAAGTACAAATTACTTAATAGAAAAATGAATCGGTTGCCTTCTGGACTACAAATTAATTAATTCAATTAAAACTGAAACTGAAACTAAGGCAGCACTACCATAGCAGGAGTGAGCAATTTTAAAATATGTTCATGGAGATAGGTTTCTTCACAGAAACTTAATTATAATACATCTGTGTGCCAGCGATACTGCATATAGTGTTATTGACAAAAAACATTTTGTTACAAAGTAAACCACAGTGTAGTGTAGTTATTAGTGCTTCTTTGAATGATTGGGGTAATTAAATTATTACTCAAAGCTCACAGCTTATGTGTTTCAGTTGTAGGCAAATGTGGATCAGCACTTTACAGTATGCTTTTTTTTTCTTTGTTTTTTTTTTTTTCAATCAGACCAGTATCTTGATCGCTTTAAAATAATTAACTTCCTTGGGTATATTGTGAACTATAAAGCAAAGGTCAGTTGCAGACTGCTTTTTGTAACTTTAGTGATCATTCATCCCACTACCCATTCCAATTTGCAAAAGTCTTGCTCTTTAAATTCTATCCTGCTTTTGCAATTAAACTCCACCTATAATGAAGACAAGAAAGAAGAATTTGATTTTGGCTGAAGTTCATGTCATTTGCCTATAGCATGACTTTATCATATAGTAAAACTATTTCTTATCTTAATGAGTAATTTATTTATCTGTGATTCTGCTACGTGGTTGTTTTGCTGCATTGTGTTAAAAGTGGTGGTAATTCTTTATAGTTCTGTTTTAGACACATTTTTAGTTTATTTAAATATTTTAGATTTCAGAATTGAACAATCATGTTGATCAATATGATGGGTGGGTGCCAGAAGATCTGGTTACTAGTTGTAACCAAACTGTCCTGTAATTTAAAATCTGTTGTGCTATTTTATGGTGCCAATCCCTGGATAACTTATGATGGTTCCAAAAATATATTTGCTTGATATTACAGCTTTGGCCATTAATTTGCAAGATGTTTATTATCTTGTGATTTGTAGTGATAGCTGAAAAAATTTTTAAAAACCAAAATAAGGGGGTCTCAGAGTCGAGAAGAACAAATAGGCTTGTCACCACCACTGATTAGGATTCCTAAATAATCAGTGGTTTTATGCTTTCAATTGAACAGAATAATCTCAGTTATACCAACATAATACTAGGGGTGCATTTAGATCATAAAAAAAAAAAAAAAAAAGGTAAAGTGAAACCATTATCAACCCACTGCAGGATGAAAGCCTCCTCAACAATTCATGCTGAGGGAAAATAGACCATAATCTGCCATGCTGGTCCAGTGTGGGTTGGCAGATCGACCGTATTCAGCAGTCAGGGGCTTGAACCCCGGTCTACTCAAGGGACGTGTGCTACTGCAATCCTGCTCCTGACCACTCAGCTACGGAGGCGGAGCTAATATGCTGTGGTATTTTGAGACCCTTACTGCTAGAACATTTTGTGTATTTAAAATTAAATAAAGATTATATATATACCATATATATATATATATATATATATATAAAATTATTTTATACAGTCAAAATTCTGAAAATATTTCAACTTTTTGGGGGACCAAATGTGGTAGAGGGCATATGCATGTGCCTACGTATAATAATACATACAGCATAATACAAGATTATGCGCTAGTGAAATTTAGGAAAGCAGTTTTAATCTAAGTGTTGTTTGTATTTGAGCCATGTATGGTCCTTTAGAACTTCCTAATGACAAAAACTAATGGCTTAACAAACTTTAAATTATTAATTCAAGTCATAATGTCAAAATTATTTTTTGATACATTAATTGCACATTTATTCATGCTATATATAATTTACCCAACCTTTATTTTTATATACTGAGTGGCCACTTTTTCATGAAATGCAGTGCTACTTCAGTAACAGTATCACATATAATATAAAAGTGAGCAGATACATAGGAATTTGGTATGTGCACAATTCAGTGTTTGACGGGACTAAACGTAATATTTAACTGAATTTGAAAGTGGAATGGTAGTCAACAGCACTGTATGAATATCTCAGAAACTTTAAACTCTGCTGTGGTTTTCACACAGCTGAGTATTGAGTTTGGTCCAATAACCAAATAACATCCAGTCAATAGCCTGTAGTCAGAAACAGCCCAAAGAAGTAATGCCAACAGAGCCCATCTAGAGGCTGCAATCAGTCAACCCAGTATATGGTAACCAAAGAGATTTCAGAATGCTCAATTGTTCACACCTGGTCATGGATTGGGATATTGCAGCTGATGACAACAAAGTTCCACTCCTATCAACAAAAAATAAGGTACAGTTAGATAGTTTTCAGTTCTCTTGAAAAATATCTGATGTGATGAATCCCAGTTCCTGATGGGAAGACCAGAATATAGAGCAGATAGGATGGGTCCAAGGACCCAAACTTGCCATGTATCGACTAGTGGTGGAAGAGTTTTCATGGTGCCTTTGGGCCCTTGATACAAGTTAAGCAACATTTGAATGTCATAGGTTATCTGGAAATTGTTTCTGACCAAATGCATCCCTTAATGGCTGCAATTTATCCATATGCAAATAGTTCTTACAGCGGTAACTGCAGTATAATGCATAATATTCACAGGACCATAACTGTACAAAACTGGATCAAGAACATGAGTGAGTTCAGCCTACTGAAGTGGCGTTCCCAGTCACTAGATCTAAATTGAATTGAGCACCTGTGGGATGAGGTGGAACAATCTTTGCTCCAAGGAAAAAAAGATGATTTATCCCAACCTGGATTCAGATGAGACCCATCCCTCACGATGACAGTATGCAAATTTCAGTACCTTCAGAGCGTGTATTCAATTATTTAAAAGGCGAAATGAAAAGGTATGAAAGTTTGAGACCTGAAAACGTCTGCCAACCCTGAGTACAACTTGACAGAGGCATTGGAGAGGGAGGTGTTTACCCAAGATGTATTGAATGACCACATTAGAGCTAGTCCTCAAGGATAAAGCCAATCTTGCCTCAATTCTAAAGCAGACAAAGCTATGGTCAAAATGTCTATCAAAAAAGAAACCAAGTTTTGGCAAAAATTCTTTGCAGTAAACAGTCTGCACTGCACTGATAATGCCATAATATGAATGGAATTACTAAGGAATTGTCACAAGTATGGATTACTTCTGAATGGATCCTCTTTGACAACTCATACTGCATTTTGAGAGCTGTTACCTTGCATAACTAGGATTTAAAGCTGTCTATCCCCATTACCAACTATATTGATCTCAGGACATTCTATAACAGAATGACACTACTCAAAGCAATTCAGTACAGCAATCATCTGCAGTGTCCTCAAAATCATTGATATGTAAGAGAGCATGCAAGATCGTTTTATAAAATATTGTTTTCTATTGCCTATGGGTTAGCCCTTTTACCACAGACTATTGCACTGGATATAACATCTGAAGGAAGCAGATATGAGCCAAGGAGTAATGTTTAGTATGTTTCATTAGTGGATTTAATGAAAATTTTCCTTCCACATTAAAATTAGCATAATGAAGTTTTCTGAAAGTGATGAGTAAGATGAATTCAAGAGGATTTCGTTACTTAAGAGAAATGTCGGAAGATCTGTGGTGGGAAAAAAAGTGGGAACGTTTCTAGGACCTCAAATCAGAGTTTCTGCAGGATTAAAGGTTTGATAGAAGCCTCAATATATCAGAACAAAAAGCACGGCAAGCTCTCAAATAGCTTTAACGAAACTTTGGGTAACCACAAAAACAGGTCTTAGCATTAGTAGAGGCATATAATGCAAGAAAGCAAGCTTATGCAGCATCAGCCAAAAAAAACGCTCCCATTTCACCCCTCTATTCGTTCCAAGTACTGTCCAGCTCAGCCTTAAATTTATTTAGGCTATCAACTTCCACAACAAAGGATGGAAGTCTGTTCCACCCGCTGGCTAAAGGCAAACTTCTGAACATCTATCTTTTCTCAATTTGAATATGCCCTCACAAATGATTATTCTGAGCAAGAGGATAAATTCCATCACCATTGAGCATGCTCAAACCATTCAAGGCTTTATACACATTAATCAGATCACCTAGTCTCCAGACCAATTTTCAAAATTTAAGCCTTTCTTCGTAAGAGCAACCCTTTGTTCCATTCACTAATCTTGTTTCCCTTCTCTGTAATCGTTCCAACAGCTCTACATCCTTAAAATGAGGCCTCCAGATCTGTATACAGTACTCAAGGTGTGGCCTGATCATTGCCTTATGTAAAGTGATAATCACCTCCTTATCCCTGCTAGAAAAATTCCTGTATATCATTGACAAGACACTATGAGCTACTCTTGCAGACCGTCTGCACTGCTCAGAAAACTTCATATCTGCCTGGACAATTACTCCCAGGTCCTTTTCATTCTCTTCCACTGTCAGTGTAGTACAACACAGTTGATACGTTACTCTGGGGTTACTGCTTCCCATATGTAGTACTTTACAGTTGTCAATGTTAAATTTCATTTGCCACCTCTCAGCCCATCTGCTCAACTTTTCTAGATCCTGTTGCAGCAGCGTACTGTCATTGGTGTCCTTAAAAACCTTGCCAACCTTTGTATCGTCTGCAAACTTGGACATTAAGCTTGATATACCATCATCGATATCATTTAATACAGAAAACAATGGACCCAATACTGAACCCTGAGGGACTCCACTAATAACATTAGTCTACAATGAGCAGTGTCCATTGATTACCACTGTCTTCTCTCACTCAACCATCCCTTTATCCATAGCAGCAATTTGCCTCCAATGCCACACTGCTCCAATTTGTGCAACAGTATCAAAAGCCTTTCTAAGATCCAAATATATGATATCAAAGTTATTCCCTACATCCAGTTCCTGTGTGACCACATCATGGTATCCAATCAAATTGGTCAGGCAAGACTTTCCCTTAACAACCATGCTGTGTCTGGGCTATAACTGAAGTCTCGTCTAGATGATCCTGCAGTGCTTCTTTAACCAGTGCCTCCATTAATTTTCCTGGAATAGAAGTTAAACTAACAGGTCTATAATTATTTGTGTTGCCTTTTGATCCTCCTTTGTGAATTGGAGTTCCATGGGTACCTCCCCTGAATCCAAAGAAGCTCTCATAATTATGGCTGAGGGTTTGCTTACTTCCTTTGCTGTCCCATTTAATATAACTGGATAGATCCCGTCCACCCCAGGTGCCTTTTTTATGTTTATCTTCAACAATTTCTCCTCCACTTTCCTCTCAGTTATTACAAAATCATCCAGCTCACTGCCAGAGTTTAACTCACCTCTGGCATTTCCCCTCCCTGAATAACTCCTCATGGGTGAATGTAGATGCAAAATACTAATTCAGTTTGTTGGCCACCAGTGGCTCCGTAGCCAGGTGGGCAGGAGCAGCAGTGTGTAGTACATGCTTCTTGATTGGACCAGGGTTTGAGCCCGTGACACCAAAACGGAGGATGCAGAAAGTTCAGGGAATGACCACCATATATCCCCGGAGCAATATGGCCTTAGTTGCTAATGCTCTTAAAACCAAACAACAAACCTGAGCAGGATCATCAACAGTTGAACCATCAATATCGAGTGGACCAATCTGATTCATCCCTTTCCTTATAGAGTTTATGTAGGTAAAGAACTCTTTGTTTTTCTTTGCATCCTTTGCCAAGGATTTCTCATAATCTGCCTTTGCCTGCCTAATCTCCTTTGTGACTTGGTTACAGACCAGCTTATATCTATCCTAGGCTTCCATGTCGCCCATTAATTTATATGTATCCCATGCATTTTTCTTCTCTGCCATATGTCTCAGTTCATCTGACATCCATTTAAGCCTAAAGTTTGAACAATATTTCTTAATTGGTATATAAAGCCTAGTAGCTTCCAAGATCAATTATTTGAATGCTTCCCATTTTGAATTTGTTGTTGGTAACATCATCAGTTGGTCTCACTGTATAGAATTTAAATACTGTCTCAGACCACCGTAGTCACCTTTACGAAAGCAATAATCCTTCCCTTTACCCCTGATGGTAGTTACCTCTGACTAAATCCGACTTCAGCACACTGTGATCACTGCCACCTAGTGGTTCCTTTATCTTCAGATGCATGAAGTCTTCCACATGCAAAGGTGGAATTCAGAAATGTCGATGCATATTAAGAATGGGATGTAATACTTCGTGTTTTGTATTCACGTTAGACTTCTTACAAAAAATCTTGGCAAAGTGGGTGACCAGCTAGGAGAACAATTGCATTAAGATATTAAGTCAACAATCGTGATTAAGATTTCTGGGATGAGCGCATGTTGGCAGACTACTGTAGTATGTTCCGTGATATTCCATGCAAATTACAAAACGAAATCATTCGCACAATATTTTTAAACTACTTATCTTTTTTTTTTTTTTAAGTGGGTACAATTGTATATTTTAACTATGCGTATAAAATGTATTGGTTTAAACTATAAAAGTGATAAAAATTGAACCAGTTTCTTGTGTTTTTTAATGAAATAGTCTTAACTGATGTTTCGGGCAGTTGTATTACGAAAACCACATTCTAGAAAAACAGAGAACCCATTTAAAATCAGCACGAAAACTGGTTTACAAAAGTACATCTTTTATGGGAAAATTTCAACTTGTTGACCAGTGTTATAATGGAGCACAGAACCCTACAAGAATAACCTATTATTTCAGGTATTTGTGTGCTAAGAAATAAAGCTAAGACTAGCCCTCACATGTAGCATAGTTGCTTTAATCACTGTCCTCCCCATACCAGGTGGAAAAGACCCGAGTCGAATCCCATCAATGATGCAGGGAAGTTTTCACAACGTGATTGAGTTGATTGGTCTCAGGCGAGGGGGGCATGGTCTTTACTGCAAAGACGGTTTTTTTCGTCCAGCAAAAAGCAAATCGACCTCAGAACACGCACTTTGCAGACATTATGTACGGGGCAACATGGTTTAAGTTGCTGATGCACCTCAAACTCTGCAACACCCAACAAACTATTAACTATATATTCGATAACTGCATGGATTGTTAAGGGAGGATCTTTTATGACCAACCCTAATTAGCTACTATGACAGTTTCAAAGGAACTGGAATGGAAAATATCATTTTGACATTGTGTATTTAGACTTTGGTAAATCTTTTTAAACTTCCATATGAAAGGCTACTGCACAAATTGGAGCAGTGTGGGACAGGAGAAAGTTAAGACTATGGATGGTTCAGAAGCAGAAGGAGGTTATAAATGGGCACCACACTTTTTGGATTAATGTTATTAGTGGAATCAGAATTCAGTTCTGGATCACTTACTGATTAAAGATAATGAAGGCATATCAAGCTTATTGTCTAAGTTTTCATGTGATACAAAGGTTGGTTGAATGATTAACAACAGGAATCCGTAATACTACAATATAACATGTGGCTTAGTATATATGGAGAAATTAGGGAGTGGGCTGAGAAGTGGCAATTGAGGATTCTCGTTGATAAACGCATTTTTGGGAGCACTGATAGAATAAAATTTCAATTGAGTGAACCGTACTCAAGGCTGTGGAGAACTTAAAACACCTAGGGGTAATTGTAAAATCGCCCTCGGCGTTAGCACAGTTGATATAATCATCGTCCTCTCTACACCTGGTGGAAAAGACCTCAGTTCGAATCCAGTCATTAACGCCAGGAATTTTTCTAGGTCTTTTTCTCATGATTGGGTTAGTCGGTCTTAGGAGAGGATAGCATATTTTTTTTCTCCCGAACACTCGAGTTTTTCGTCCAGCAAATCGACCACAGATCACATGCAAGCCAGACCTTGGCTGCGCCGTGAGTGTGCGCAAAATGACATACGCACACCGGCTCAGTAAGATGGCCGTGCAACAGAAAGCACAGTGTGTGTTGTGACGTTGCACTGTTACTGCGGATTTAAATTCAGCGTACCACAACACACACTGCGCTTTTTGTTGCACGGCCATCTTAATGACACTGACTGAGGCAGTGCGCGTAGAAGTCATTCTGCGCACACATGGCGCAGCCAAGGTCATTGTTGAGGTATCAAATAAAACTTAGTGAGTTACCACACTATTTGCTGCTACAATCACAGCAATCGATCAAATATTTCAGAAGATAATTAAAAGGGAAATGACGGACGCTTTTTTCGATGACCCTGTATATACAGCGAAATATTGCCTAAGTTGCTGGTGTGCCTAAAACCCCAACAACAATTGTAAAGTCTGACATGAAGTTCTCTCTGTAGTGGAGGCAGCGTGTTAGGGCATCACCGGGCTTCTGCTAAAGATACGCTGGAATTTTTCCAGCAGGATCAAGGAGATGATTATTTCGTTGTATAAGATAATGGTTAGGCCTCTGCATACAATCTTGTAAGCTCATTTTAGGAAGGATGTGGATCTGCTGAATGAGTGCAACAAAATTAGCCTGCGAAAGAAAGGGGGGGGGTACTTTAAATTTCATAATCCTTTGTATGATATGTAATACCCTTAAACTACAACTCCCTCCAAGATTAAATTCTCGGATTGAATTTCCCGTTTGAGAATTGAGCAAAATTATGTAGTATTAGCATTAGCATTAGTAGAGGCATTTGATGCAAGAAAGCAAGCTTGATGCAGCATCAGCCAAAAAATAATAAATAAGTAAATAAAAAATAACCACTTCCACTTCACCCCTCTGTTCGTTCGAAATACCTGTCCAGCTGAGTCTTAAACTTATTCAGGCTATCAACCTCCATGACAAGGGATGGAAGTCTGTTCCACCAACCAACCAACCACCCGCTGGCTAAAGGCAAATTTCCTCACGTCTATCCTACATCTGTCTTTCCTCAATAGTGGATGAAAGTACATCAGATTTAATGTGTACGTTTGTTGATAATGTAGAGTGGAGTAATCGGGTTATGCTACTCAAAATAGACATGGATAAATTGGGCAGATCAGTTCAAATGAGGTGGAATGTGAGGAGCTTTATCATGCTGGAACATGGAAGGCCCGTTTCCTAAGAAGTTCCAAAGTGTGGGCATCACAGAATTGTCCAAGATGTCAATGTATAACTAGCATTTCGCATTAAAAATAACAATCTTATCTAAGCTAGGGAGAGTTGTCCTAAACGATTATCCCCCCTCTTTTCGAGCTTCATCGTGGACACTACACTAAAGTTTATATTTCCACATCCAGACTCGACATCCTGATCTGAAGATTGTATAAGTCAACTCGTTGCTCAAAGGGCCTATTTTCATTGTTCCATGGTCGAAGAACGGCATGCTAGGCAACAGCTCTAAATAGCGTTTAGTGTTCGTTAATATTTTGGAGAACAGTAACTCCTGCAGGAAAACTCGTGCAGTACATCTCCCTACAGACCATGTATAGACTCACAGGAACTCTTCCATGCATCTGGTAATGTAATCTTTTCATCGCTTTCTTTGGGAATCAGTGATTCATATCGGTCATTTCTTTGGGCCTATCTGACTTTGTGCATTACCCGTGTTCTTTTTCATTAGCATTAGCATTAGCATTAGTAGAGGCATATGATGCAAGAAAGCAAGCTTATTCAGCATCAGCCAAAAAAAAAAAAAAAAAAAAAAAACAACCACTACTCCCATTTCACCCCTCAATTCGTTCGAAATACCTGTCCAGCTGAGCCTTAAATTTGTTTAGGCTATCAACTTCAACAACAAGCGATGGAAGTCTATTCCACAAACCAACTGCCCGCTGGCTAAAGGCGAATTTCCGCACATCTATCCGACATCCGTCCTTCCTCAATTTGAATTTATGCCCTCTCAGGTGATTATTCTGAGCAAGAGGAAGAATCCCATCGGCATTGAGCATGCTCAAGCCATTCAAAGCCTTGTACACCTCTATCAGATCACCTCGGCGATGCCTAGTCTCCAGGCTCTGTAATTTGCAAAACTTAAGCCTTTCTTCGTAAGAGCAACCCTTTGTTCCATTCACTAATCTTGTTGCCCTTCTCTGTACTCGTTCCAGCAGCTCTACATCCTTCTTGAAATGAGGCCTCCAGACCTGTATACAGTACTCAAGGTGTGGCCTGACCAATGCCTTATACAAGGGAATAATCACATCCCTGTCCCTGCTAGAAAAATTCCTGTATATCATTGACAAGACACCATGAGCTACTCTTGCAGCTCGTCTGCACTGCTCAGAGAACTTCATATCTGCCTGCACAATTACCCCCAGGTCCTTTTCATTCTCTACCACTGTCAGCGTTGTACCACTGCATTCTTTACGGTTAACTTTGTAAGGTTGTAGGACTTGTAATGGACCTGCTAGCACCGAAGGCTGTTCCATTTCGTGGCACGCATCGGCAATGTCACGTTTGAATTTGTCATATTATTATTAAAAGTAAGATATTTTAACACCGAGCGTTCCGTTTCATAAAATTTTCTATTTAGAGATCTGTTCTTGTGTTTGCGTGTTTCTCACACGCAGTGACAAATGCCTGATGTGGCATCTGACGATTAAGCCTCTTTGAAACGCTATAAATGCCTACTTACGATTTATCCAAGAATGATGAGAGGATAGATCTCTGCTATTTCCTGCACATATTTAGACCTGTTAATGCTTTGAGTACATCTCATTGGCATCATTCTCTACATTGAGAAGGATGTTCAGATACGTTTGATGTGTTAGTTAGTATACTAGCTAGATTCACAAAATACCAGAGAAGCTTGCAACACTTGTAACCTATATTTCTTTAATAGCCCTACTACCGTAGAACTGATGAGATTTCCTTCTTGTTTTGCGAGCCATAATATTCTAGTTTAAGTACACATACTGATTTACTCATTATTACGAAAAACCTGTTAAGTGAAATTCGTGAGGGCTCACCTCACCGTTAACGCAGCTTATTTCCTGACCTCCTTCCTCTCTGCGTTATATAATTTGTGTAGAGTCTCTACAGAATTGGATTTGTGCAAATATTTTTAAAATTGCGTTATTCATTATTGAACAAGTCTTTCTTGATATGATTAAGCGAATACTTGTTGAATACATACAGTATTATTATTTATTTATTATTATTTTTTTAATTTTATTATTATTATTTATTTTTTATTTTTTTTTTAAATTTTATTATCATTTATTTATTTATTATTATTTTATTTTTTTTTAAATTTTGTTATCATTTATTTATTTATTATTATTTTATTTTTTTTTATTTTATTATGATTTATTTAATAATTATTATTTTATTTTTTTTTTAATTTTGTTATCATTTATTTATTTATTATTATTTTATTTTTTTTTAAATTTTGTTATTATTTATTTATTTATTATTATTTTATTATTTTTAAATTTTATTATCATTTATTTATTTATTATTATTTTATTTTATTTTATGTTTTTTTTGGTGCCTGGAAAATATAGGTGACGTTCGCCGGCATGCAATCCTTAGTATTTGTTTGTTTGCCTCGATGTATTCATCATTTATATTTTTTTTTCTATGCATAAGCACTGTTTAGGTTATAAATTGTATTTTTCTCATCTATACGAATATAATACGCATATGAAGCCAATGAAAGTGTAAATCTGTAAGTGTATATTACTTTTAACTATTTATTTGTAAGCTTGCAGTGTACTGCATTAAATATTAGGTAAATAAATGTGACTTTCTTGGCAAGGAAAATATTTACAATATAGGTAATAATCAAACACCTACCCTCTACAAGCAACAATATTTTAAATAACTTCACAGAAATAATGCAGCATAATATGAGAATTTACAAAAAGGCTTAAAGTAATATTTTTATCAGGGATAGTTTCAGAAACATTTCAGTACTCTATCTATTGCGAAAAAAAAAAAAAAAACCAATAGCTGCTTTTTTTGTATTGGTGGTCAGAGGAGGGTATTTTTTCCGCCTTCTAGTTAATGATTGCATACGGTTAAGTCTAAATTTCTAAATAAAGTGTGGGGGTTGCTGTGGAGGTGAGGTGATCGGACGGTCCTGATTTTCGGGGGAAGGCGGAGTCACTGATGTTCATTTTCTTAACCTACTATTTAATCTCTTCTATATGCGTAATTTTTAAGTAATTGCCGATGTTTCTTCATTAATTTATTTTATTTTATTTTATTGAGAAGCCAGGATATTTTAATGGAACATGAAAGTCACATGATTTGATTTCTTAGAAACGTTTCATTTTGTTATTGTAGGTAGGAGGGAGGAATTTCATGGAGTTTTTCCATCCTTGCAGATGAGTTTTTTTTTTTTTTGTCAAAAAACTTACTTTCAGCATTTATTTTTAGCAGAAACCAATGTTCAGTTATTGATTTAAGGGGGAGGGAATAAGATTTTTTCGATTCATTGGAAATGGATTTTAGCATTAGTAGAGGCATATGATGCAAGAAAGTAAGCTTATACAGCATCAGCAAAAAAAAAAACTTCCCATTTCAACCCATCCATTTTTGGATGAGTGAAATGACTCAAAACGTTTGTCCACTTCTTCCTTGAATTTATTTACGCTTTCAACTTCCACAACGATAGAAGTTCATTCCAACAATCAACTGCCAGCTGGCTAAAGACCGGCTTGGTGAACATTAAAATCACCAAGGAAAATTACCTCACTGTTAGGAAAGTTGGACTGGAGAAAGTCAAGTTGCAAAGAGAGGAAGTGAAAGAGCTCCAAGTGGTTAGTGGAGTTGGGAGAACGGTAGACAACAGATGAATTTGACAGGATGATGTAGAGGAAATATCGGAACGGACATATGCAGGAAGTACCACCTTTGAGGCAAAAGGAATCATACAGCAAATAATTTGGGCAACTGAGATGAGCAGTAGTTGAATCAACTGATAATTGAGATTCTGTCAGGAAAAAGTACATGGGATTTGGCAGGCCGCAATTGGAAATGGACGTCGTTGAGATTATAATTGATAATACGTATATTTGTGAAATGAACTAGGAAGTGTTTTTTTGCAGATAAGCTTACTCTATTAGTTTGACAATTCATGGTGTATTCAATAGTAAAAAAAAGTGGCGGGGACATGCTGTATGAAGTAATGAAATTTTTGGATATGGCATACACATGGTAAGAATATACCCAGATCCACTGACATAACGTGGCCTCGACAATCCTCCTCCCCCCCCACATACATACTCCAGTCACCCCAGTCACTATCTGGTAAAGTAGAGGTGGCAAGATTATACACTAGCTGATCTGGAAGCCTCCTAAAGAGTTACCAACGTGTTCGGGCTGGTGTATTAACTAGCGGCCGGCCTGCGAATGCTGTTTTAGAGCTGTACCTTCAAAATGTAAGGAAGATTGGACTTACTAATGATGTTCATCATAACCTCAAAAATCATCAGTCATACTGCATGATGGAAGAGATGGGGAATGGCTGACCGGAACTTAGCTCTGGAGATTAAACATGGGTTCCACCAATTCAAGCCTTAGCTTTGCCTTAACTATTAATAAATATCTTTTGTTTATATTTCTATTTGTGATGTCATTAATGTAACATACCATTGTGAAAAAGGGTTAGAAATGTGAAATTCCTAGGTGATGCACTTTCTTTGAACACCAGTGTGTATATATATGTATGTTAAATTAATTATAAATGATATATTTAGTATTGCCAGTGTACTTGAAGTAACCCAAATTAAAATAAGATGATAACTTACTAGCTTATGACCATCATGTATGCCAACAAAGCTCTGTAACATAAACAGCGTAATGTTTTCAGGAATGAACAGCACTGGAATATTTATTTATTTTTGACTTAATTAATTAAAATGGATATAGTTTGCTGTGTTAGTGTTGAATATAAAACTAATCACAAAGTGCTGTCCAAGTAATACTCTCCTAATGAGAGCTGGATATGATTTGTTTAGTCACTGCTCTTTGTTGCATTCCATTCAACTTAAAATACTAGTCGGCAAGCTGGATATTTTAGTTAGCATTGCGATAGTGTTTATTGAGTCCTGTTCTTAAACTATTTTTGATTAATTATTGATCCGGTTCACCCTTTCAGGAGTGAACATGATCTATTTTAAATGTGTGGGCTTCCCACCTGAGGAGTACATACTTAGATCTACAGTTATGAAGGTAATTTTAAGTACATTTCAAATAAAGCATCCATTTATATATGAATTGTCTTAATTTTTTTCCACTCAGGCTGCTATCTCTTATCTGTGTTTCAAACTAATAGTAGATATGTGTTTTAATAGGTGGAAGCATGAAAATGACTGAAGACCAGAGAACATTTCACCTTTCAGCCCTTGTTATCTGATTTTGGTTCACAAAAGCTGGAATTTTCTGGAATGTAAATCTAGAAGTTAACAAAATCAAATCAAGTGATACAATAGCATTAGTAGAGGCATGTGATGCAAGAAAGCAAGTTTATACAGCATCAGCCAAAAAAAAAGAAAAAGAAACCTTCCCATTTCACTGATCCATTTGTTCCAAATGTTTGTCTAGTTCTGCCTTGAATTTATTTAAGCTATCAACTTCCACAACAACAGATGGAAGTTTGTTCCAGCAATCAACTACCCACTGGTTAAAGGCAAATTTCTGCACATCTATTCTACAACTGTCTTTCCTCAGTTTGAATCTATGCCCCCTCAGGTTTGTAATCTGAGCAAGAGTAAGAATCCCATCAGCACTGAGCCTGCCCAATCCATTCAAGGCCTTATACACCTTGATAAGATCACCTCGCAGGTGCCTAGTCTCCAGAAGCTGTGATTTGCAGAAATTAAGCCTTTCTTCCTAAGGCACCCCTTTGTTGTCCTTCTCTGTACTTGTTCCAGCAACTCTACATCCTTCCTAAAATGAGGCTTCCAGATCTGTATGCAGTACTGAAGGTGTGGCCTGACCATTGCCTTATACAAGGGAATAATCACCCCCTTATCCCTGCTCGCAAAATTCCTGTATATCATTGATAATACCCCAAGGCAGCCTGTCTGCACTGCTTAGAAAACTTCATATCTGACTGCACAATTACTACCAGGTCTCTTTCATACATGAATAGATGAGGAGGATATTTCTCCAAAAATTTTTTTTTTAAATATAAGAGTTTTTGTTGTTTTTTTTTTAAATATATTTTTCTAAATTCTGGTTTTGTTTTTGAAAATCTTTACTTTAATAATGGGTAGTTGAGTCAGAATAAGAAGAAATTAATATTTAAAAGCTTTTATATATAAAGTTTTCATTTTTAAATACAGTACTTCAAAATTTTCATAATTAAACTCACTCCACTGAGCCCATCACTATCGAAAACTCACTGAAGAAAGTAGGGGTTTTTTTTTATGGGGCGGGAACTCACTTATGATAGGGTTAAATAAAGTATGTAATTATAATATAAGCATTAATTTTTGTATCTATATCTGCTTAGTTATAAATATTAAAGTTTTATTCAAAAATAGATTCTTTTTTAAAAATCAAGGTAGATGCACATAAATCATATCTAAAACAATGTAATCAATTTGATAAATTGTCAAGAAAGTTGTTCAGCAAAATACATTGATTCTACCTCTTTCAGTTATGAACTTTCCAAATACTTGCCTACTATCATAACTACAGCTTTCATAAGTGTTATTAAAACAAAATTAGCCATGCTTGTTGATTATTCTTTCTATAAACAGGATATAAATTTTGCACCATGGAAACACTAGCTGTTAAAAAATTTAAGAGCATGCACGAAAACACCCTTAACATTAGGTTACCAGTAAAAATTTCCAGCATATGCAGTTTGAAATAATGTTAGGTTCTTGTGAACAATTCAAGTTTAAGCTCCCTTAACATATTTGCTTCTCCAGTTGTTAAATATGATTTCTTCTTGCATGCACATTAACGACATCTGAAGGTGATATTGATGATATTGAAAAAAAGAGACAGCTTTTTGCCAGTTTATTTACTTTAATGTTTTTTCAATAAATATATTTTAACATTTTAATTTTACTTTTCTAATAAAAACTGTAATTGGGCTATTTTATAGTTAACTTTTTGCCATACACTAGTGGTTTTTCATGATGATCCTTTAGAGAGCTGCACTTCTTAATGGGTGCTGTCTTAATGTTTTCTTTTTCTATTTGTTTTCACTTTTAATTTCCAGCTGTAACCAGCTGCTTTTAATTATGCATTTATAATCGAGCAGATAGATATAGAAGCATGAAAATTAAAGCCTTTGCTATATACTGTATTTAATTATATTCACATTAGTAACTAGAAGTCATTGCTGTAATTGTCTTCATTAATGAATAAATTAAAAATGATAATTTGTCAATTATTGATAACCATATTCTACTGGATAATGAGTTCATCATGAAATTAGAAGCTAATGACATGGGTTTTCCACTGTTTAACCCATAACCAGGTGCCCTGGAGTCTTCAAGACCCCACATGATTTCGGTGATTTCATACTCCTCATCTACTCTCTCTCCACACAGCAACCCCCCCCCCCCGTACCTTTCAACAAAAGTGTTTTCTTTAATTTCTCCATTGAAAATTCCAGAAATCTCAGTTAGTTATCACACAAAAAGGAAAAATGCAGTATAAAATTAAGCTTATTGTGATAATTATATGATGCATGTGCTGACAGATAAGAATTTTTAATTAGTGACATTTGTCACCTACTCCGTTTTTCTGGCAGTACAGTAGAACGTTGGTTATCCAGAAGTCAATTAAAGTAAATCAGCAAAAAAAAAAAAAAAAATTAGCCAGAATAATTTGAAAGGCTAATTTATCTCTCCGTTTTTTTTTTTTTTTTTATTAATGGTAGTATTTGAGACAAATTTTTATTATGCTACGAGAGTATTTCTGTGTTTTTTTTATGTCATATATCTGGTGAAATGTTGGATTAGGACTGATGGGTTTTCTTGGGTTTAAGAAAATTTAAACTCTATCATGAGTGATAGAGTTTAGTCATTCACTTCCATAAACTAAATTTTTCATGACATATTCTGTCCTCTTCACTTCATGTTATGTTTAGTTTAGCTCCAAATTCAGTAAGAATGATCAGCGCGAAACTGTGCAATTTATTATTTTTCTCAGTTTTTTTAAAGTAAAATGTCAACGAAAAAAAAACCACTGAAATGGGCAGAAAACCAGAAATAATGTGATATAATCAAATTGATATTATTAAGGAACTTGAGAGATTTAACAGCAAAAAAATAAGTCACAACTACAAATGAAACAAAAAATGATCGAACATTATTTAAAACAATTACTTTAAATTTTTTCCACATAAAATTTGCAGTAAAATACCTTTCTGAATATACCTACAAATGTAAATGCATGAATTTTTATGTATAAGTTATTATTATTTTTTTAATTAAATAATTTTTTTTTTTTCATGCTATTTAAAATCTTTTTATTTTACTTTAGTACATTATAACAGAATTTATTTAATCTTACCTTGCATTCGATTATCCGGAAAATTTTGCTAACCGGAAGAGGTCTGACACTAATTATTCCAGATAACTAACGCTCTACTGTATATCCAAATATTGAAGGACATGGATTTTTTGACTGACATTTCACTCACTGTCAGACAAGATAATAACGGAAATAATGTTAAAAAATATTTGGATAAGAGAGATGATGAAAAATGTCTGAAGTGTCGCAGAGGATGGTTTAAAATATATGTTTTTAATATATAAAAAGTGGATTTTAAACAAACTGAAAATAAAGGTGGCATCAAAGAATGAACAATTTAGAATTATTTCTTTCCAATTTTTAAGATTATAAATACAATAACTTTTACCCCATTTAACCAAGTGCTTGTGTGATATCTCAAAAAAAAAACATGACTTGCCCAGTTATGGGTTAATTATTTTAATTTAATTCATATATTTTTTTTCGTACTTCTTTTTTAATCTAAAAGCAGAATTCAGTGTTTCCCAAAGTATAGGGGCGGAAAGATGCCCCTTCATGAGCAATGCAAATTGTTTGATTAGAAGAAATAACTTCTTTTTATTAACTGCACTTTTATTACAAATAGTTTTTAAGGAAAGCGTATTTTGCATTTAAATATTCTGTTGTCCTGAAAAATATTCTAAAATTTTTTTTAAATTTTATAAAATTATCTTTCTTCAGTAAAATATTATATTTATATATATTATCAATAAATAAGGGTGCCCCTATATAATTTAGGGTGCATAAAAGACAAAATTTTGGGAAATACTGGCGTAATATATTCATAATCCACCTTCTCTGTTTTGTCTTTTTTAGGTTGTGAATTTGCAAGTTGAAAATGGCTACTGCAGCTACAATAAGGAAAGTTTTCCAAAAAATTGTTAGCCATAGCTTTGTTGCTGCTAAATATGGTATCCAGTTTGGATGCGTAATTTATTGTACTATGGAATTTGTGGGAGACTTTGTGATATGTAGTGGACCTTCTATGGAACCTACAATATTTTCAAACGATGTAATCCTTACAGAGCACATATCAATCTTGAGGAGAAAAATCAATAAAGGAGACATTGTTATAGCTCGTTCTCCAACAAATCCCAGACAGTATATTTGTAAACGTATTGTAGCACTACCTGGTGAGAAGGTTAGAAAAGGCTTTCGTTCAGAGTTTATTCCTCAAGGACATGTATGGCTTGAAGGCGACAATAAAATAAATTCAACTGATTCTCGTACATATGGGCCTGTCCCTGTCGGACTTCTAAGGGGTAAAGCTGTATGCAAAGTATGGCCTTATGAAAAAGCCCTATTTTTCTCAGATAAGTGATGTACGTAATATTTAGGAAAAATCGCTCAGATTGGCATTTGTCATGCAAAGAACCAGTAAAAATTTCTCCAAGTGATTATTTTCACAGATTAATGAAGTTTGAAATCTATCTTTAAAATCTTTATAGTTCTTCATTCTTATTGCTCCTTTAAGTTACTCCCTAAATCAATTTCTGTTTCCTTTTATCAAGACCATGAGAGTATCTGATGTTGCATAGGTTGAACAAGGAATTTTAAATTTTTTTGTTGCATGATGCTAAATTAATAAATATTTTAGCATTGTAACTTACCAGTGTTGTGTCCAAAACTTACTTTTGAGGGGTGCAAGGGATAGAACATGTCTGTGGTGAGGTGGACATGTACAGCAGAGTCAGTTTCAGCAATAGAATATGATTATGGGATGTTTGCTGCTGTATGTTTTGGGCAGCTCAATTCTTTGCTTGTAAGTGATTGTTTTCAAATTGATACCAATGTTTTTGTAAAATAGTTTCTTGTATATTCATATATTTTATGAAAAGTAAAGATATAGTATTTATTTTTTCTTAATATAGGATTTTTTTTTTTTTAAAGTATGTTATTCCACCTGGAACCGAGCAGTTTAATTAATATGGATACTATCTACCACCGTCAGACAAAATTGCATTTTATGCCAAGTTTGAGTGTTAGCCATCATTGGCTTAATCATGCATCGTTTAATATTAGGTGAATGACAAGCTTAACAAATTTATATTCTACATAAACAGTTTTATTATTTCCAAGCATATTGAAATATCATATAAAAAACTTCACTTAGTGGTCGTTTTATTTGAAATTGCAGAGACTAAGGTGTAGCACTAGATTTATTTTTTCCATTATGTCATCAAGTATGAATGAAGGAACAGTGAAAATGCAATAAAATACTTTGGGTGTGAAAATGCAATAAAATACTTCAGGTATAGTTAAAGCAAGCTGAACTATATTAAAGGAGGTGTTTTAGGGCTGAGAAATGTATATGGAATCTCTTATGTAACTTATTTATGAGATGCCAGGTATCAGTATGCAACCCTTATATACAGGGTATTTCTAAATTACACCAATAAAATTATAGATAGGGGTATTTTTATGTACAAAAGAAGTAAAAAAGCTTATATAAGTGGGTCCAGTTTTGAACGGTTGCAAGAGCAATGGCTGTTTGAATTTAAAAAATGGTTATTGAGTTTTTAATGATAAAAGTAATAAAAAAATTAAAGTAATAAGTAAGAATAAGCAGGTACACATCTAGTGTGAATAAACATTTCACTATGTAACTGGCTGCTTATTCTTATTTATGTTTTATTACTTTTTAACATTCAGATCCCCATAGCAATTTTTTTTTTTAATTCAAACAGCCATAGCTTTGCAATTGTCTAGAGTTGGGCACATGAATTTTATATGAACTTTTTTACTTGTTTGGATATACCCCTATAATTTTGTCAGTATAATTTAGAAACACCCTATATTTTATTTTTAATTAAACATTAAATACTTCCTGGGACTTTGTAGCATTGTGTCTTAAATATATGCAATGTTGTCTGATTCCCACTAACAGTGCTACTTCTCACTGTTGGTTTCAGTACCAGCCATTTCAGATTTGTTCACTGGTCTGTTTAATGTCTTATGAGTGAATTTTATACGAAATTTTCATTGCATGTGAATCACATTAGCACTGTAAAATCTTTCCACTATAAACACATTGCTGATAGAGGAGTGTCAAATTCTGTTTCAGACAGTTGCCACAAGGGATGACATAAAGTCTTTAGCAATACAAAAGAATGGAAATTTTTTTATTACTGTATTTGTAAATGACAAGCTGTTAAATATTTTAAAAAAGTTCAGAATTTCATAAATGCTTCTGCCTATTTTGTATATAATTAACGGTGAAATTTATTCTGTCCTAGTTGCTGAAACGTAGCGGTTTTTAAGGGTGTGCAAAGAGACAATTATACGCTGTATTTAAACACTGGCAGAAAGCAGCATTTCACTCATTAGCACTTTTGCACAATCAGCACCAGTGATAGTGCAATAGCTGTACAGTAAACTGTGATTAATGGCATTTGTTAGTTTCATAAAATATTAAATATTGTCTTCCTTTAAAATTAGAACTTTATTAACTTATCCCGATAATTAAGACAAGTTAGATGAGAAAATGAAAGAATCAAAGATAAATGAGCAACTGGTAAATTGATAGCAGCAGTATATATATAGTGTCAAGAGCCAGCTCCTTTGAATTCAGAATCCTGGACCCTTTGGCCTTTTTTTTATTGTTACTTTTTTGATATTAAAATGTGTCAGCAAAAGTATCAGTTATTAGCAAAATGTATCATATTGCTATTGCTCATGTTCCAACTACTTATTCTAAAACTGTGATAATAGCCTTTTACATCTACGCTCTGGAAATTCTGCATCTCAGACCTTCGTTTTTTTTTTTTACCTTATATTAAAATAGTAAGAATTTTGAAAATGTTCTGAAAGCTACTTAGTGAATTTTTTCACCCCTTCTTAAAATTCGTAGCAAAAGCATCAGTGATCAGCAAAGTGTATCACGTTCTCTTTGAACACACATTGAGAATGAAAAATGCCCAGCTGTCAATCATGATTAGAAAAATCAACAGGGGCTAATGCAGCCATGTTACACAACCAGAATGGTATAAAAAGTTGACTAATCTTGCCATATCTGAGCACAGTCCTCAAAAATGTTTTTGTAGTTATTTTGATCTGTAACATTTATTGTACTAACTGCTCAATTTTTACAAGGTTACTTTTACCTTTTAATGAAGTTGTAATGTATTGAACTTGTACATAAATAACTTCATGCTTCAATTATAATATATAAACTCTTTTTTAAAAAAATGAGCAAAAATCTGATTTTTTGACCAAATACCTCTCAGCCAGCTAATGTATATAGATTATTGGGACTTATTTGAATAATAAGAACATAATAAAAACTTGAATTAATATTAGAAGTGTTTTTATTAAATCTCTGAATTTACTGTCAATAAATTTATAACTATACAAATGTGATTTGTATAGTTATAAATTTACTGCTTCATAACCTGGAAATAGTGTAGCATTATTATTGTACTTGTATATATCACACTTAATTCTTAGTTCAGTGGGGTATTTTTAATTTAAATATAAGCTAATGTCGTGCCTCAGACTAGAGTAACAAAGCAAACAGCTCAAAGTAGTGGGAATGATTAGGCACAAGGGAATCTGCCAGAGACAGTTCTGTGAATCAGGGTTTTATAAAGTTCACTGTATTATTGCTAAGCCATTTATAGTTGGGCATGATACAGCCAAAGCAGAAGCCAGGTGTATTTTCAATGTAAAGAGCGCAAAGAAATTAAGTGCAAATTTGGTGTTCTGATGTGGCATATAATGAGGGCTTGAAGAACAGTGCTGATGCCATTGAAGGCATTAAAATGCAAGATTCATCAAGCTCTCAGCTCAATCCTTCAGCCTGCACTCTTACATTAGACAACACAGCAGAATCCCCAGTGGCAGAAAGCTTTGCTTCCACAGGAAGTAGCTATTGTCAGGGAAATGAAAAATATACATAATTGTGCAGTGAAATTAAATTCAGGATATTGACAACTTTTATCACATTTTCTCTCTATTCAGTATAAAATTTTTTCTTAAATTTTTATTGGAGGAACTGTGACAAAAAATTACCTAGGAAAGCACTGTAAGCTACCCCAGATTGAAGAGAATATTAAAAAAAATTATAATAAATAAAGTCCAAATAAACTGTGTGCAGAGGGTAAAAATTTGAGCATACTTCACCTTTTTTGTACGAGGAAGTTCCACTATTATATAATGAATTAGAATCAGCCATTTGAGAGGTGTACCAGTTTAAAAGTAAGGTTTTTGCCATCCTTGGGTGGGGGAACAGAAGGCAAACAAGAAACATGTATAAAAATTATTTTCAAATGTAAATAAAAGCTAATTTTATATTTTGCAACTTTTTCTGAATCTGTTTCATCAGACAGTGAATGTGTAATGTATACCTTGTTTTTTAAATGCATGCTACAGTTCTGAATATAGTATGGAAGAGTAATTTTATCATGCTTGGAGATATCTTGCATTCATTAATACACATAACAAATAGTAGTACCATATGTATGGCACACTATGGCCATAGTTGCCGATGCGCCCAATAAATCCCGACATAAACAAATAGTAGTAGTAACAAATGATGAAAGAAAGCAAGCTTATATAGCTTCAGCCAAAAAAATGCGCACACACACATACATACATACACTTCACCTATCCTTACCCTCCAAGAATTATTCTAATTCTTCCTTGGATTTATTCAAACCATGCATGCTACAGTTCTGAATTGTAGTATGGAAGAGTAATTTTATCATGCTTGGAGATATCTTGCATTCATTAATACACATAACAAATAGTAGTAGTGGCAAATGATACAAGAAAACAAGCTTATATAGCATCAGCCAAAAAAAAGAAACACACATACACATTTCACCCATCCTTACCCTCCAAGAATTATTCTAGTTCTTTCTTGAATTTATTAAAACCATCCATTTCCACAACAAATGATGGAAGACTGTTTCAACAATCAACCACTCACTGGCTGAAGCAAACTTGCGCACATGTATCCTACAACCATCCTTCCTCAACTTTAAATTTATATCCTCATGTGTTTAGTCTCAGATCCATGCTGTGACTGCAGTATAATTTTGTATAATTGCATCCTGTCCAGATGGTTCTGCATTACTTCCTTAACAAGTGACTTCATTATTTTCCCTGGAAGATGTTAATCTGACAGGTCTGTAATTACTCATGTTACCTGAAGAAATTGAAGAAATCTTTGTTCATCATGTGGTTACAAAGGAACTGGATGCAAAAAATAATTTTGATATCATATATTTGGATTTCAGGAAAGCTTTTGACACTGTTGCGCATGGAAGACTATTGTACAAATTGGAGCAGAATCGTATTAAGGGTAAGTTGCTACAATGGATAAAAGGATGGTTGAGTGGGAGAAGACAGAGGGTGGTAATTAATGGGTGCTGCTCTTCATGG
Source organism: Mastigoproctus giganteus (assembly GCF_048544385.1). Lineage (NCBI taxonomy): Eukaryota > Metazoa > Arthropoda > Arachnida > Uropygi > Thelyphonidae > Mastigoproctus > Mastigoproctus giganteus. Next base: position 227,991,597 of record NC_143577.1, read on the forward strand.
ACTAATGTTATTAGTGGAGTCCCACAGGGTTCGGTGTTGGGTCCTCTGTTGTTTTGTATATTTATCAATGATATTGATGAAGGTATATCAGGCTTAGTGTCGACAAAGCCAAAACTGCCATTAACAACCCTGCCAACAAAGGTTGGCAGGGTTGTTAATGGCAGTGTGCTACTGCAACAGGATCTAGATAATTTGGGCAGATGGACTAAGAAGTGGCAACTGATATTTAACCTTGACAAATGCAAAGTACTGCATATGGGTAGAAGTAACCCCAGAGAAATGTACCAACTGTGTGGTACTACACTTAAGGTGGTAGAAAATGAAAAAGACCTGGGAGTAATTGTGCAGTCAGATATGAAGTTTTCTGAGCAATGCAGACAGGCTGCCAGGGCAGGTCATGGGGTTTTGTCAATGATATATAGGAATTTTGCTAGCAGGGAAAAGGAGGTGATTGTCCCTCTGTATAAGGCAATGGTCAAGCCACGCCTTGAGTACTGCGTACAGGTCTGGAGGCCACATTTTAGGAAGGATATAGATTTGCTTGAGCATGTACAGAGAAGGGCAACAAGATTGGTGAGGGAAATGAAGGGATCCTCTTACCAAGAGAGGCTTAAGTTCTGCAAATTGCAGTGGCTGGAGACTAGGTATCTGTGCGGTGATCCGATTGAGGTGTATAAGGCCTTGAATGGGTTGAGCACGCTGAATTCTGATGGAATCCTTCCACTTGTTCAGATTACGAACCTAAGGGGGCATAAATTCAAATTAAGAAAAGACAGATGTAGAATAGATGTGCAGAAATTTGCCTTTAGCCAGCGGGTGGTTAATTGCAATAATAAACTTCCATCTGTCGTTGTGAAAGTTGATAGATTAAATAAATTTAAGGAGGAACTGGACAGGCATTTGGAGGGAATGGTGTGATTTTTTTTTTTTTTTTTGGCTGATGCTGCATAAGTTCATACACTTGCTTTCTTGCATCACATGCCACTACTACTATCATGACATTTTGTTTTAACAACCTTGGATCTTTAGAAGTGTTATTCTGAGAGATATGGCTTAACTGATTTTCGTATGTATTGCAAAATAAATTACTACCAACAGTAGAGGAAGCAAAATGGTTACTACTTAGATGGCAAAGTGGTTTTGCAACTTACATTCATTTTGAGAGGTCTGGGCTTGAACCCTGTTTGAGGCTGTGGAATCCTTAATGGCTTTTTCAATTGGGGTTTGTAGTAAGCAGAGGAAGTAGAGTTTTTCTCTGCAATTTATTTTGTTTTCTAGCCTGACAAACATTCAAATTGACCTGTGAACACACACACACACACACACACGTGGGCTTGCATACCCTTGTAAGATGCTATACATGAAAGTCACTTGAACTGGATTGGCATGCTGTGGCCTCTGTAAGGGGCTTAGAGGGGAACAGGTATCCTGTGTGTTATCAGACACTCAGCCTAAAACACTGATGGATCCAATATCTCTCTATTACAGAAGATTTAGGAGAAGTCCGGTTGGCCTGCCTCCCTAAAATCCACTCATGCACACCTTCTCGATGGTAAGCCCTGTTACGTCACTTAGGTGGCAACGAACGTGTAGAGTGGTTCTCTTCAAGACGCCTGGTCAGCGTGAAGAGGAAAAGACCAAACCCTCCAGCAATGAGAACACAACAATACAAATGGCCCTCAGTCCCCAGCAGCTTTCACTCTCCCTCTTACGGCAGCGAGAGGATCAGAGTGGAAGCAGAGGGTGCTAAGAATCTCTGGGTACGACCAGGCTGCCATGCACGGAAATTGAACTTGGCCTGTTATAACGTACGATCACTCATCGGTGAAGACAGGATATTAGAGCTGGAAAAGGAATTAGAAAATGTGAATCGGAATATCATCGGTTTGGCTGAAACAAGAAGAAGAAATGAATCACTTATAAGTTTATCAAGTGGAAATCTGCTGTACACCAATGGAAACAGTGAAAGGAGTGAAGGTGGAGCTGGGTTTCTGGTCCATAAAGATTTTAAAAACAACATTTTGGAATTCAAAAGTACATCACCAAGGGTGTCAAGACTAATACTCAAGATTTCGAAGAGGTACAAGCTAAAGATTATAATGATTTATGCACCAACATCGAGCCATGATGATGAAGAGGTTGAAGAAATGTACACTGAAATTGAGTCTTCTAGATGAGCAGAAAACCCACTACACTATTATTATGGGGGACTTCAATGCTAAGGTTGGAAAAAGGCAAAACAGCGCAGAAAGAGGAATTATAGGAAATTTTGGAATTGGTGAAAGAAATAAGAGGTGAAAGACTTGTGGAATTTGCAGAATCTCAAGGAATGTCAGTAATAAACACTTTTTTCAAGAAAAGGGTGAACAGAAAGTGGACATGGAAGAGTCCAAATGGATTAACAACTAATGAAATCGACTTCATCCTCACTAACAGAAGATATATTGTGAATGATGTTACCGTCCTGAATAAGGTAAATGTTGGAAGTGATCACAGAATGGTAAGATGTACACTTGATATAGATGTAGGAAAGGAAAAAACTGACTCGAGTAAATAATACAAAGGTCTTTGAAATAACAGAGGAGGAGAAAAAGCAGTATGTACTGGAACTTAAGAACAAGTTTGAGCTTCTGCAGACTGCTCAGGACCAAGATATCGACGAGGAATATTACAACTTTCTGAAAGTGATAAAGCCCAAGAAACCTATAGGGAAACAGAAATCCAAAGAAGAAAAAATTAGTCAAGAAACACTTGTCATGATGAACCAAAGACGACAAATGAAGAGCAAGAAAAACACTGACAGGGAGAAAATTGAGTATACTGAGTTATGCAAAGCCATTAGAAAGAGACTCAGAGAGGACATAAGAAGATTTAACACAAGAAAAGTAGAACAAGCATTAAGGGAAAACAAAGGATTTAAATCAGCAGCCATGAGCAGTAATACAGAAAGACAAATGATACTGAAACTGAGGAATAGTGATGGTGTACTTATAAACAGCAGAGAAGGCATAATTCAAATAGCAGAAGACTACTATAGAGAATTATACAAGGAGCGAGGGAATGATACCAGCAGTGGGGAAGATGGATTGCAAAGTAGCAACACATACGACATACCCAATATTCTTCCTGATGAGGTAGAACATGCATTGAAGAAAATGAAGACTCGGAAAGCCCCGGGGGAAGATGAAGTTACTGTAGAGTTGTTAAAATTGGGAGGAAGAGACATAACACAAAAACTGGCAAGGCTCTTCACAAAGTGCATTAGAAAAGGTGTGATGTCTAAGCAGTGGAATAATGCAATCATAGTTTTGCTGCATAAGAAAGGAGATAAATCAGAAATTGGAAATTATAGACCAATTAGCTTGTTATCCCATATCTACAAGTTGTTCACAAGGGTCATTACTAACAGATTAGAAAGAATACTTGATGAGAATCAACCGAAAGAGCAAGCTGGCTTTAGGACAGGATTCTCAACTATGGATCACCTTCACGTAATATCACAGCTAATGGAGAAAGCAAATGAATATAAAACACCATTATGCCTGGCATTTGTGGATTATGAAAAGGCATTTGACTCCATACAGCATAAGGCAATATTTCGGAAACTGGAAAGACAAGGCATAGATACTCCATATATTATGATTTTGAAGAAAATATGAGAGTGTTACATCCTTTATTAGACTAGACAAAGACAGTAGCAAATTTAAAATCGAGAAAGGAGTTCGACAAGGAGACAATATCTCCGAAGCTGTTTACTGCTGCCCTTAAGGAAGCTTTCAGAAGATTAGACTGGTCGCAGAAAGGAGTCAACGTGAACGGAGAGTACCTAAACCATTTACGATTTGCAGATGACATTGTGGTCATAAGCCACGATCCCAAAGAATTTGAGGAAAATCTTAATCAGTTATGCACAGTTAGTAAGGATTTTGGACTAAAGATGAATATGGCTAAAACAAAAGTAATGATGAACAAGTATGCCACGGAAAGGGAAATAATGATTGAAGGAGCAGTAATTGAAAAGGTGGAGTCATATACTTATCTGGGACAAGTTATTAGCTGTAATAATGATAAATGGCTGGAAGTCAAGAGAAGAATAAATTTTGGATGGATAGCATTCAGGAAATATAGTCACATGCTGAGGAGCAATATCCCAGTTTGTCTGAAACGTAAAATAATGAATCAATGTATACTCCCCACCATGACTTATGGAAGTGAAACTTGGGCACTCACCAAAAGAATGGAAGAGAAGCTAAGAACTACACAGCGAAGAATGGAACGAATTATATTGGGAATCAGACTGTTAGATAAGAAGAGAAACACATGGATTAGGCAGCAAACTCAAGTAAAGGACATTCTTATCAAAACTAAAGAACTAAAATGGTCTTGGGCAGGACACATAGCTTGATGACAGATGGACTAAGAAAATAACAGAATGATACCCAGGAGGAGCTAGAAGAAAACCTGGAAGACAAAGGCGGAGATGGATAGATGAAATTCATGAGTTTTTGAGTAGTAAATGGATGGCCAGTGCTCAAAACAGAAGGAACTGGAAAGTTGCTGGAGAGGCCTTCATCCTGCAGTGGATTGAAAATGGCTGATGACGATGATGATGGCCTCTGTAATCAGTCTCCAAAAATTTTCACAGAACAAGACCCACTGTGTTGTTTTATCAGACTGAAGAAATGAAAATTGCTTGTTGGCAGGCAGGACTTGGGATTTTTCACTTGTAACTCTGTAGCAGTGTCATGCAACGTGATGACATTTTGTTTTAACAGTCTTGGATCTTTAGGATGGTATTCTGCAACCAGTGCAGTGTAGCATCGAGAACTTATATTCACTCCTATGCTTGTAACATCAAAACAGAGTATCCTTTAAAGTGTGTCATTTCAAATCAGGGAACAGTATAAGTGTTGATGATCAGCTAGTACACTTTTCTAGATCTCTCTCTCTCTCTCTCTCTCTCTCTCTCTCTCTCTCTCAGGAGTTTCAATTTCAATACCACACTGACTGAAATATAAGGGTGGCATACGTTGTCTTCTGATACACATTGATGAGGGCAGAGCTTGGCATTCTAAAAGCTAATGACGCCTAAATTAGAAATACTGTACATGTATCCTGTATAAAAATTTCAGTGAAAATGCAACAAAAAATACTTGAAAGATGAAAACCGTTATCAAGCAGTTAAATAAACAAATTTTTTTAAAGCAAGCTATGACACTGTGAAATAAAAATAAGAAAAACCAAATAAGCAAGAGCAACACTCACCCAGATAAGCACAGCACCATAGGATCTTATGAGGTAAGGTGCAACTGCTTTCCATAGTCATTCTAGGAACCACCAACACCTACTACGAAAAATAATGGAAAAGAAAATGTTTTGTTTGGGGCTTCACAGTAGCAAGTGGATCATGGAACATCTGAGGTGGCATCAATGGCCACTTTGCTGATAGTAACAGGCCATGACAGAAATGCAAGAATTGGGAATTTTCACTGTAGCAGATGCCCTGTAAACAGGTTATTTCTTTTGTGTTATTCCTCTTAATCTGGTATTAGTTGCACAGCACCTAAGAGGTCCTGCTCCAAAATAACTATTCTGTATTAATTGTTGGTTCAGGGTATACCTTCCTAAATATAGACAGAATTTTCTTTCAGCAGTTTTGGAAATTAACCATTATTGTTTATTTGGAATTTTATGTATAAAGGATCTGTCAAGTTCAGTGCAACCACTTTTATTTTTGTCTTTCACTTCATCATGCTAGTTTCAGTGCAATGCAGTCAGATATGTTTCTTGCCACTGCTTGATGAATCTGCTACAGAAATTATATACTCTTTATTTTATGTTTATTTGTTGTACAAAATGTTTTAAACATCATAATTGTTATTGATGGTTTCTTGTTTTAAAAATGGGGGTGAGATTACAATCATAAAGTATGAATATGAAACTTTAAATTTTCTTGTGTGCACTCTTTGAGTATGTCCTACTGTACTCCAGCTCCTGACCACTCAGCTACGGAGGCCTGATTATTATATATCTGTTTATTCCTTTATTTGATAAGCATATATATGTAAGTTTGAATTTTCTTGCACATAATGGTTTCCTGAACTGGACAGTGGAAGTTACTTATTAGTCACTTCCATTTTTCAGTTCAGGAAACCATTATGCAATTGAAAGGTTTTTTGTTGTTTAAAATATATAAAAAAAATGCATTTTTAAATTTTCTATTAAAAAAATAAAAAAATCACATTTTATAAGTTGCAGTTCAATAGTAGATCAGTCATGTATACTTTGAGCAGAATTCAAAAAATCAAACTTTTTCCTAGAAATAAAAAAAGTTAGGCATGTGAATGTGGCTTCTTAATAGTGAAAACAGGAATTTGATAGCGGTGCTCCATTTTCTAATATTAAATTAGAATTTAATTGTATATTAAATTAATATAATTTAATCTCACTAATATTGCAAATGACATTTTTAAAAAAATGTTCATAGCCAAGTTGCATAGTACAAAATGAATGATACAGGAAAAATTTTTAATTTAAAAATAATGATATAGGCATGTTATCAAGCTCTTCCTGGATGCTTCTTTGAACTGTACCAGTAATTGCATTTGCCAAGAAAAATTTCAAAGTACCAGTAACAATGTTAAATATTATATTCAGTATAACATCCCATGTTCCCAGTCCAGAAATGTTCAGTTGTATTTGGCTAATGTTGTTTACCGCAAAATCTTCAATTTGTGGTTTGCTTCCAAGCTGTAGTTCTTGACTTATCTTGATGAAAGCGGACAGTTTACTCATTGACAAGGAAGCATATCCAATTGGGCCAATACCTAGTATATGGGCATTCCAATCATAACCTCCAGTTAGGTTTTCAAATCCAAGATTTGCTTCCAAAGATATAATGTCATTCTCATAAGTTATTATAACATCACCTGTACGATGAATTGTAGATAAGCCATGAAGAATTCCATGTATTAAGCAAACTTCACCACGCATAGTGAATAACAGCTGATTTTGATATATTTCTTTGTAGTCTGGAAGTTCAAGAGGATCAACTTTATTTTCTTTCATATGATGAGAAGTTTGTTCAAGAATGTCATCTAAAATACTAGTAGAATGTTCAGCACTTGCAACTGGAATTTCTTGTAGATGGCCATCAATTATATATTTTAACTTATCTGTCAGTGTCTCTGATATCGAGTGTTTAACCTGATCAAAAATAATTCCACTCAGTTGATTCAGCAATTTGTTAGTGAATGTAGACCAACTACCACCACCTAAAAGGTTATCAAAATGCAATTTGATGTCTTCAACTTCTATATTAAGGTACATGGAATCAACCTGTAGATTTTTTTCACCGTCAGCAATTAAGTTGACCGAAACATGAACTATTGCATGGCTTACATTCATAAAAAATGCACCGTCACCTGAAATTGAAAAGAAAGTAACACGTCCATCTAATGTATATTGCCCTTCAAGCTGCAAAAGTGGCAAGTATAACTGCACTGAGGCAGTCATCATTGCAAGATTCATTTTTGCATTGTGAATGTCTAGTTCTTGAAGGCCATATAGTTTCATATCCCAAAACTGACCTCTTAATTTCGATAGTGGACCACTGTTTGTAATGTTGAAATCAGAAACTAGAAAAGGATTATCGATGAATTCCTGTATTAGACCATTTGGATGAAGAGATCCATCTTCTCTTTTAGCTTTTGATAATACACTTTGGAAATCTTTTTTGATACTCTCATCCAACTTCCTCTTTTGTCTGAACTTTGGGGACTTTCCTGCATACAAAATCAGAAACAAATGTTGAATTTTTACATGAACAAACACAAATGTAAATTAAAATCTTATTCTATTCTGTTTTATAGTTTGAAATAATTTTATATAATATATACTCTTAATAAATTTCCTTCACCTGAGAGTGTGGCTGTAATAAAAATCAGTGCACTAAGACTTGGCAAATACAATAAAATCATCCATAAATATGACCATCTTAGCTACCCATACGATGTGTGATAATAACATATGATATCGGGTTGAAAAGTTGTTTGCCAGATTTAATACCTCTGCTATCCTTAACACCTTAATTGCAAAAATATTTTTGAATAACTTGTGTGATATATAAAGTAATGCTATCCTCTGCTATCCTTAACACCTTAATTGCAAAAATATTTTTGAATAACTTGTGTGATATATAAAGTAATATATAAAAACAGTATAATGAAAAATTAAACTGATAACCCAAGAACATAAAATGAACCGCAAAAAAATTTATTTTATTTCAGTATTAGGATTTGTGGTAAGATTATGTTGACCTTGCAAAGCATTATAGATGTTAAAAATGCAATACGACAAAGTAACTAAATAGGTCTCTCCATCTTTAGCCCTCTCTTTCACCTCATATTGCCTGTCAGCCTCTATCAAATCATCTTTTTTCTTGCCTACCACTTTCCCTTTAATTACACCCCTTAAAAGACTTTCTCCTTTCAGTACACATCCAATCCAATTTTTCTTTATTTTCCCTTATAGCCTTTATTATATTTCTATTTTCTCCTACCCTCAATACTTTCCAATTTTTAACTCTGTCTATCCATTCACACTTCCAAGCCTCCACAGTCACATCTCAATTCTTCTAATATCCTCCTTCTTTATTGTCCATGCCTCATCCTCATAAAGCATGAAACTCCATGCACATTAAAGGCTAACTTCTTCCTTAATTCTATATCCATTCTGCTGTAAATAACTGCATCCTCTTTACAAGTACTCTCTTACGCATTACAGTTCTGTCTCCAGTTGCCTGTTTACTTCTCCCCTCACTTATTAGTTGACTGCCAAGATATCTGTATTTATCTACATATAATATGCTCTTATCATCCTCTTTAACAATTTCCTTTTTATCCCTTCCTGTCATTATAACTTAAATCTTATCACAATTGATTGCATCCTGTATTTTTCACAGCTTTCCTTAAGTTTTCTTATCTGTAACCGTTTTCTGTATCAGATATCAGTACCATATCTGAAAATCTGTCTATACAGTTTTATCCACTATCTTTACACTCTTGTATCTCCTTATATCCTCATAACCTCACTGTTACCACTATGTATATACTGAATAGTAGTAATAATGGCAAATGATGCAAGAAAGCAAGCTTATATAGCATCAACCAAAAAAAAAACAGTTCACCCATCTGTATCCTCCAAGAATTTTTTGGGTTCTCCCTTGAATTTATTCAACCCATCTACTTCCACTACAACAGATGGAAGCCTGTTTCAACAATCAACCACCGCTGGCTGAAGGCAAACTTCCGCAAATTTATCCTGCAACCATCCTTCCTCAACTTGAATTTATGCCCCCCTCGTGTGGTCTCAGCAAGTGGAAGGATACCATTAATATTTAGCTTACTCAATCCATTCAAGGCTTTAAACACCTCAATCAGATCTTCCCACAGGTGTCTCGAGACACTGCAGTTTGCAGAACTGAAGCCTTCCTAGGTGAGAGCACCTTTTGATCTCTTCACCAATCTGGTTGCTCTTCTCTGCAACTGTTCCAGCAGATCTGCATCCTTCCTAAAGTAAGGCCTCCAGACCTTATATTAGGGAGAGACAATATCCTTGTCTTACCCTCCACCTACTTCTGTTTTCCTTATATTACCCACACCTATTCTCAGCATAACTCTTTGAACTACCTAGATATAATTCTATCTCTCTAGTCAATTTCCATGTCCTTTAGTATCTCCATCATTTTTTTTAATTTACCATATTAAATACTTTCTCCAAATCTATAAACCAAACAAGCATTTTTTTTTTTAATTCTCTATATTTGTTTCCATCAAAATTCTCTTTGTTCTTATCTCATCCTCAATTATCTGTTCATTATCCTCATCATCAACTTTGTTGCATGCAATATAAAACTGTTTTAATGGGAGGAAATTCTCAATGTTTTCTAAAAAAAGAATAGGACTAGAATATATCTGTTTGGTGCAAAGATTGAGGACGTTACACACTACTTCCCACAGGAACTAAAGGGGTATGTTCGTACATTTGGATATTAATGACTTAAAACAATCTGAGGATTTAGTCCAGAAGTAAATGTTCATATTGTAAAAATTCCATGTCAGGTCAAAGGTCAATCTGATGTCTGTAGTTCTGCCCAGACACAATAGGAGCATCTTATGATGAGAGGACTGTTTATTAAATCCAGACTTTGGGGACCATGCAGAACTTATATAGGAGATGTTTAAAGGTCAAGCCTGGTGTGGTCAAGTGCAAGAGCAAAGTGTAAAGCATGCATGCTTGAATGAACCATGGTTCAAGCTCATGTGACTGCTAAATATTGTCAATGATTGTATTCATTATCAAAGTTGTAAACTCCTCTGATCTAGTGACCTCTGGAACTTAAACAAGAACACTATTCATTTGAACAGAAAAGGTACAAGGGTCTTTGCTGAAGTTGTAAAGGAGGCATTAAAAGTTAAGGGAAACTGATAACTAGAGAGAGGATAGAGGATCATTTGGAAACTTAAATAGTGGTATGCATCATGGTTATGCTTGTATCCTCTTCCCCTTGAGAGCATTTGGGAGAAATCTCAATGAGATATATGGAAAACAAATCAGCCAATAAAACTTGCTTAAGCAACTATAATGGATATATAAGATGGTCAAATAAAAAATTTAACCAGTTTGTATAGTAAAGCCAGGAGTTTCATAAATGAAATGAACATATTTTAACTATTTTGTCAGGCTCGTGGAGTCCTGAGATTGGAGGTGAGAAATTTCATTATGGTACTTATAAAATGACAACAAATTAAGTTTCTGATTTTTTTTCCCCTCCTGAAATATGGTACATCTCATGGATTTTGATGAGCTGAATCCAAATTTGAATCTGAAAAGTAAGCAACACGTTGATTTTTAATAAATGGCATAAAAATATAGTCAACTTTTTCTTTTGTAATTATCAGAAGCTTCTCTGATCAATCAAAAGGTGGCAGACTAGGCTTCCACCTTCCTTGGTAACATCTCTACACAGTAAAATTTCTTGATTAAAATGTTTACCATGCTCATCACTTACATGTCCAAGATTATCTGGGAAAAAGTCTAATTGCAACCAAGATTTTGACAAGCTTGAAATCAAGATTTTATAGTTATCTGCTGTTTTGCTGAAAATTCACAAACTTTCCTGAAGGGTCCTAAGCTTTCAATTCCAAAAGATTTAGCACTAAAAATATTAATAATTTTGTGACATTCAGATTTTATTTCAGCACCACTGATGCATGGAAACTTTTGTTTTAAATATCGAAACCTTCCTGTCCAAAGCTTTTATGAAATTTGTCATTGGACCTAACTTTATGTGATGCAGTTGTAAAAATATGTTTGTTCAATCAACTAGTGGCTTATAGATGTGAAATTTTGTGCCCTCATGTAAGGAAGCCAAATCTTAATTTTGTAACGAGTGGTTCTGGCTTAATTATCTCACTCACACAAAAATTGCAACAGTGTGTTTGTATAGCTAGTTTGTAGACCAGAAAGGTCTACACTGTGGTCAAGGGTCTTCTGACCACTACATCTGGAAAGCACCCGATTCCAGAACTTCTCAATCAGTAGGCCATTTTTTTTATTGTTCAGTCTAAACGTAATGTGTCCAAGAGAGAGAGAGAGAGGAAAATGTTGAAGGGTGGATATGCTTATCAAAGGTGAATTGGAAGTGGTCCACTGATTAAGAAGTTCTGGAGTCAGGGTTTGTAGACCTTTCTGGTCTACAAACTACCTATACAAACATACTCTTGCTTTTTTTTTTTTTGTCAAGTGGTCAGATTATTACCAAGTTTGATCAATCCCAGGTAGCCGTAGAAACAGAGCGGCATCAGTTGTCTGGTGTTAATGTAAAATTGACAGTTGAGTATGCTACACCAAGGAATACGATAGAATTCTCTAGGTAACTTGAATGGACAAGCAGGGTTAAATGCATTATTATTGGTGAATAACTTACCCTTTATTTATGCTATTCCTTCAGTGGCATAATGAATAGGTAAACTGTGTTGTTTGAAGATTATAAAGCACTCAAAACCCACTTTGGTATTTATTTCCAAATTGAAAAATACAAGGTGTGGTTAAAATGATTTGCCTTTAGCTAGCAGGTTGTTGATTGCTGGAGCAAACTTCCATCTGTTGTGTAAGTTGATAGCTTAAATAAATTCAAGTTGGAACTGGACAAACTTTTAGAGGGAATGAATGTGTGAAATGGTTTTTGTTTTTTGGCTGATGCTACATAAGCTTGCTTTCAAGCATCGCATGTCTCTACTTTTACTAATTTCTTGGCTGTAGCAAAGGAACAAAATTGAAGTCAGTACTCAGATCAACTGCACAACTAAGGGTGTCCTCTCTGCCAGCAATAAAAGGGTACTGAACGGAAAAGGTATAACAGTATTCCACACTGAGCAGCACCCAAAAGACTTGTCAGATGTAGTGTTTTCTTCCTGTTCCAACTTCAGAACATTCCATTTGAGATTTTTTTTTTTTTTTTTTTTTTGTAATATCTCAGAGTCGAAGAAGTACAAAGATGTTGATTGCAGCAGAACTGGACATGCAGGTAAACTATTGCAAGCTTTGAACCAGTTCTAAAGCCAGCAAGGATTTGTTTAATGTCTAAGAAAATTAGTTGCTTTTGGCACCTGGGTAAGTCCACAGTAAATTTGTTGTTGCTTTTATGATGGAGCTGCTGTCAGGAGTGTGCTAGATGGAGATTGGGCATTCGTGCAATGAATTTCGCTTGGATAATGCCCTTGTTAAATTTTTTGGGAATTATCCAAGAAAATGTTAAAGAAATATAGTTTGATAAAATTTAACGGGTTATTTTAAGCAGGGATGATCCCTAGCTGAAATTCTTGAGCAAGCCCCTTGTTAACAAATTAACAGAAAACCCCCTGTAATGTGGTGGAACATTTTATCCAGAAGAGGATGAACAGGTTTCTGAAATAGGCCTAAAGTACAATGCTTATTTTAATGCCTGCATCTTTTGGATGGGAACAATGACAGTAGGATCAAAAAAATTCTCTTATTAAAACATTATTATTATTAGCTGTATGGTGCAAGGAAGCCTGAGGCTTATGCTGCACCAGCCAAAAAAAAAAAAATCTCTGAATTTCCCTGAGAGAGAACAAGTCAGAAGTAGAAGGGGAATCACCAAGAAAGGGAAAAATGATATCCAGCTCAGGACCCTGGGTGTGCCAAGCCCATACCAGATATGAGCGATGTGAACCTAACAATGAAATGCTCTTCAAGGTAAACTGAGGTTTGTGGTCTGTAGCTGGAAGGTCACATGGCTTTAGCCATGGAGTCTGGAGATGTATGTGCTGGCTAAGATATTTGAGCAGTCAGCATCAAAAGGTTCCAATAAGATTCTTGGTTGGAAATCTTTTAAAGGGCATTCAAAATCATCCTTGCCAAATGTCGATTGGTTATTTGTTTTAGAACGAGTTTCTTCAGTTAAGGCCATGTAGTATCAATGGTGGCTGTCCCAAATATGAATTATAAAAAGCTAAAGCTCTCCACAATACCAATGGATTTTGTCCAGTGATTACAACTTGGTCCACAACAATACTTAGCATGCCTGAAACTTGGTGGAATCATGAAGAATGAGAAGTGAACTAATAAGAAATGATCTCCGTTTTTTGAATCTGCTTATAGATCAGTGCTTTATTTTTTACTGATATATATTTACAGTACTTATTCAATGTAATTTTTTTTATTATTTTAATTAACATAAAATTAGTATATAAACTAGCCTAACCCTTTTTAACTAGTACCGTACACTGAAGAAATCGCACAGTTTTCGCATGAATCCATTCCGATTTGGTAGTGTAAACTAACCTAACCTTTTCTCATTAGTCGAATAGACTAATGAGAAATAGACTAAGACATCTGTAATGTTTTAGTCTATTTGACTACTTTAAGTCTAATATTTATTTTTAACATATACATAACAGGCATGCACCCATAACAAGTGTATAACAGAGCAGAAAAAAAAGATAACAGAACAAAGATTGTACAAAACATAAAAATACATAGTAGAATAACACACTTTGTACATAGTGTATTCGTGTACATTACTTTCTTTCTATACATTAAAACAATTTTCCTCCTAATGATATTTATTCAGCCAATGGGAGGAGAGATGCGAGTTACATGGTAAAACAAACGTCTGTTTAAGCGTGGTCACACGATATGTTTATCTAACATGACCATATGGTACCATTCTTGATTTAGCATTAGCAAGGGCACATGATGCAAGAAAGCAAGCTTATATAGCATCAGCCAAAAAAACACACACGCCCCCTTCTCATTTCACTCATCCACCCGCTCTAAATGTTTGTCTTAGTTCTGCCTTGAATCTGTTTAAGCTATCAACTTCTACGACAGATGGAAGTTTGTTCCAGCAATCAACCAACCACTGGCTAAAGGCAAACTTCTGCACATCTATCCTACAACTGTCTTTCCTCGATTTGAATTTATGCCCTCTCAGGCGATTATTCTGAGCAAGAGGAAGAATCCCATCTGCACTGAGTATGCTCAAACCATTCAAGGCTTTATACACCTCAATCAGATTTCCATGTGTAACTTTTTATTTAAATAAACTAAATGCAACAAGGCATAATATTTTAAGATTCTATATGTATATATAATATCGGTGTAGATACACAACAGAGAACTCTTAAAGAAAAACTACGATCGTAGTGTGAAAGGCACCCATCTATGAAAAGCCAGCTAGCTTTGAAATGGTGCCATCTGGGTGGTGGTGCCCACCGAGAATAAGTGACAATAGTCTTCTCTATTAGTGAAGCCTTACCTATTCGAGGTAGTGCAATACATGGTAATGTGTGAATGAGTACAATATGAGATACAGATTAAATGATGCCTCCCACACTACGATTGTAGTTTTTCTTGAAGAGTTGTCTATGGTGTATCTACACCGATATTATATGGATATAGTAACTTTTTTTTTAAAATAAATAAATGCGCAAGGCATAATACTTTAAGAGTTTGGTATCTATATAATATCGGTGTTTAAATACACCATAGATAACTCTTAATAAACTACAAAGTAGTTGTGGTAGGCATCATTTGCTCTTTCTCATATTGTGCTCTGCCTTCACAACGAGTTGCCATGATATTGCACTACTTCGAATAAGTAACTCTTCACTAATAGAGAAGGCTATTGTTACTTATTCTCAGTTGAGTACCACCACCCAGACAGCACTGTTTCACGGCTATTGGCCGATCATCAGTAACGTATTTATGTATTCATATATAGTAACGTATATAGGATATAGTAACGTATTTATGTATTCATAGCTGAGGAAGAGAGACAGAGTTGAAAGCTTCTGTATTTTATTTTATCAAAAGAAGCGAGCGTAGCTCCCTAGTTATTATTATTATAATATTACGGTTACCATATTTGTGTCTGTAAAATATATTAACAAAACTTCTACTACAAGAGAAGGTCAGGTCCTTGTCCTGTCCAGCACATTCTTGCCGGCTCTAACCCTCAGAATGGTACTCACTCTACGCAGTGATTAGTAGCCAATCATGACAAAGTAGTGGGCGGAGCTAAACATGTCAATGGTTTCTAATCACAAAGAACCATAGGTAAGCACCATATTGTAAATTTAACCAATAATAATAGATAATAATAATCCAGCCAAAAAAAAAAAAAAAACGTGTATATGTGCCTAACCTCTGTAGCAAAAATAGTAAATGATCATGCTGGATCTGACAGGTTCTTTCTAAGTGTAATCCTTAAACTTACTTTTCAATTCCAAAATTGCTGGCATCGATCTTTATATCAGCAGCCATGAGCAGTAATACAGAAAGGCAAATGATACTGAAACTGAAGAATAGCGATGGTGTACTTATAAATAGCAGAGAAGGCATAATTCAAATAGTAGAAGACTACTATAGAGAATTATATAAGGAATGAGGAAATGTCGCAAGCAGTGGGAAAGATGGATTGCAGATAAGTAACACATAAAACATATCTGGTATCCTTCCTGACGAGGTAGAACATGCATTTGAAGAAAATGAAAAATCAGAAAGCCCCGGGGGAAGAAGTTATTGTAGAGTTGTTAAAATTGGGAGGAAGACACGTGGCACAAAAACTGGCAAGACTTCACAAAATGCATTAGAAAAGGTGTGATGCTTAAGGAGTGGAATAATGTAATCATAGTTTTGCTGCATAAGAAAGGAGATAAATCAGAAATTGGAAATTATAGACCAATTAGCTTGTTATTCCACATCTACAAGTTCACAAGGATTAGAAAGGACTAACAGATTAGAAAGAATACTTGATGAGAATCAACCGAAAGAGCAAGCTGGCTTTAGGACAGGATTCTCAACTATGGATCACCTTCATGTATTATCACAGCTAATGGAGAAAGCAAATGAATATAAAACACCATTATGCCTGGCATTTGTGGATTATAAAAAGGCATTTGACTATACAGCAAAAGGCAATGTTTTGGGCACTGGAAAGACAAGGCATAGATACCCCATATATTATGATTTTGAAGAAAATATATGAGAATACCTCATTTATTAGAATAGACAAAGACAGTAGCAAATTTTAAATTGAGAAAGGAGTTCGACAAGGAGACATCTCCAAAGTTGTTTACTGTTGCCCTTGAAGCTTTCAGAAGATTAGACTGGTTGCAGAAAGTAGTCAATGTGAATGGAGAGTACCTAAACCATTTACGATTTGCAGATAACATTGTGGTTATAAGCCACGATCCCAAAGAATTAGAGGAAAATCTTAATCAGTTATGCACAGTTAGTAAGGATTTTGGACTAAAGATGAATATGGCTTAAACAAAAGTAATGGTGAAAAAAAAGTATGCCACAGAAAGGGAAATAATGATCGAAGGAGCAGTAATTGAAAAGGTGGAGTCATATACTTATCCGGGACAAGCCATTAGCTGTAATAATGATAAATGGCTGGAAGTCAAGAGGAATAAATTTCAGATGGATAGCATTCAGGAAATATAGTCACATACTGAGGAGCAATATCCCAATTTTTCTGAAACGTAAAATAATGAACCAATGTATACTTCCCACCGTGACATGGAAGAGAAGCTGAGAACTACACAGCGAAGAATGGAACGAATTATATTGGGAATCAGACTGTTAGATAAGAAGAAAAACATGGATTAGGCATCAAACTCCAAGGACATTCTTAATTAAAGAACTAAAATGGTCTTGGAAAGGACATATAGCTCAAAGACATGATGACAGATGGACTAAGAAAATAACAGAATGGTACCCAAGAGGAGCTAGAAGAAAACCTGGAAGACAACAACCGAGATGGAATTCATGAGTTTGTGGGTAGTAAATGGATGGCCATTGCACAAAACAGAAGGAACTGGAGAGGCCTTCATCCTGTAGTGGATTGAAAATGGTTGATGATGAGTAAAAATTAGAGCGATTAACCTTGAGCAACTAACGTGCTGTCAAGTTTTTGAAGCAGCAACTGACTTTAACCCAGCATAACCAGTGCAGGGTTAACACGGTGAGGACCCTCATGGGTAGCACAGTTAGTAGAATCGCCATTCAATGCACACCGGATGGAAAAGACCTGAGTTCGAGTCCCGTCGATGACGAGGAATTTTTATGGGCCTTTTTTAACAATGTGGCTGAGTAAGTCGGTCTCAGGCGAGATTGGCATGGTTTCTTCTCCCGAAAATTCAGGTTTTTCAGAATCCAACAAACAAAATCGACCACAGAACGCATGTAATTTACAGACAGTACATATGGAGTACAATATCGCCTTAGTCGTTGATGCTCCTAAAACCCTAATACAACAAAACGGTGAGGGAATAATGCTCTAAGATTGTGTCAATGCCAATAAGAAGTTGGATCATTGATAACTATTTTGTCAACACATCAAGTGATGCCTGAACAGTTGAAGTTGTTAACAAAAATGGTTACAGGAAAGTATTCGGAGTCGTCACCAGTACGCTGGTGTCATCAGAATAAAGAACAGAAGGATCGCTAATTAGCGATAGAAAACATGTCGGTCAGATTTCCAACATTATAACTGTACCTGACTACATCCAGGGGAACACAATCATCAGACGATTGCGAGAAAAGGGTGCTGCATTCTTGCCGTCAGTTGCTCATCTGCCTCTGACCCCATCCCATCGTCCTAAGCGTCTGCAGTGGTGCAGAGAAAATTGTTTAGAGAGAAGAATGGCATAGTCTTCTTTTTTTTTTTTTTTTTTTTTTTTTTTGTATCTGCAGACATGCTGGAAATAGAGGTAAACTAGCCTATATCGGCAAGTCGCATACCAGGCCAATATCAGATAATAGTTTTGGGTGCCATCAGGTACAATACCTTTCACCTCTGGGCGTTATTGGTGGCATGACGTTAAGTTGAAACCATTCTAAGACTAGTTCTCCCGCCGTTTTTGTGCTCTGTCCCAAACTAGAGCTCGGAATAGACTAGAGTATACTGGAAAGTTGTTCTGGTTGCTTACATGCATCTGTAATGTTATGTACATACTCGATTAGCAAAAATGTTTTTTTTTAGTAATTACATCAACTCCAGGCTCACATCTGATGAGTATAGGCTTGGCACACCCAGGGTCCTGAGCTGGATATCATCATTCTTCTTTTCTTGGTGACTCCTTTCTACTTCTCTCTCTCTCTCTCTCTCTCTCTCTCTCTCTCTCTCTCTCTCTCTCTCAGGGTAATTAAGAAATTTTTTTTCAGCTGGTGCAGCATAAGCCTTAGGCTTCCCTGCACCATATGGCTAAAAATAATAACCTCTGTCCCAAACGCTATTTTTAAGCTCGTCCACGTGTGTGCCTTATTTCCCGGCAGTGCTTACATAATGTGGACATGCTTCCCTAACCTGCATCTTCATTAAATCGTTTGCTCATGGAATATTTGGGATACGATAGGACACTCGCTAACCATACGATTCTAATTGTTCCCCCACGCCACAGAAGTGGACCTGTTAAGCTTGGTAGTTTTTCCACTGTGTAACAATCTGCAACTTTATATAAGTGCTGTAGGGTCCTTACCCAACTGTTCTCAAATTTTCTGTCTTTTTTAATACTACCTGTATGATAGGGGTTATTATTATTAGATTCCTTTATTGCCAATAATAGACATTATGTTGGTAATGTGCAATAAAGGAATTTATATATTTACTGTACATCTATATCTCTTCTTTATGGATACCTACGCGGGAATTTTTTTTTTTTTTTTTTTTTGTTTGGCTGGTGCAGAATAAGCCTCAGGCTTCCTTGCACCATATGGCTAATAATAATAATAAGCTTTGAATGGATTGAGCAAACTCAGTACGGATGGCATTTTCCTCCTGCTCAGACTACACATTGGAGGGGGGGTATGAATTCAAATTGAGGAGGGACACTTACAGGATAGATGGGTAGTTTGAATAAATTCAAGGAAGAACCAGACAAATTGTTGGAAGAAATGAACAAGTTATCTGGGGAGAATTTATTTTTGGCTGATGCTTTATAAACTTGCTTTCTTGCATTATATGCCATTATCATTGCCTACCTTATCGTCATCAGGGTATTACAGCCCTGGAGAGGGTATATGGTGGGATGCACTGTATGCCTTTTGACTGATTGCCACTGGCAATCAGTCAAAACTATTTAAGGGAAATACAGTATGCATAGAAATGGATCAAAACTGTGGTGAACGGGGGCCTCGACGCCAATGTTTTCACTTGGGCTTCCTGTACCCTAAGATCGGTCCTGAGCAGTGGCGTAGCCAGGATTTTTTTGTCAGCAGGTGCATTCAGAAAAAAAAGGCACCAATTACAATTCCCTCAAAAAAGGAGCCATTTGCTTCTAAAAAAAGGGCAACAATACCAGATTTTGGCATCAAGGTGGTACAATGTACCTGTTGACCCTACCCTGGCTACGCCACTGGTTCTGAAACAACCTGGCGCCTCTGTAGCCAGGTGGGCAGGAGCAGCAGTGCGTAGCACACGCTTCTTGATTAGACCGGGGTTCGAGCCCGTGATCCCACCAAATACGGAGGATGCGGAAAGGTCAGGGAATGACCCCCCCGGAGCAATGTGGCCTTAGTTGCTAATGCTCCTAAAAACCAAATAACAACAACTGAAACAACCTATTCTGTGTTGACAAATAATATTTTTCAAAAAATTAACCCCATATGGTGAGTATGGGCTTGGCACACCCAGGGTCCTGAGCTGGATATCATCATTCTTCTCTTTCTTGGTGATTCCCTTTAGTCTCTCTCTTAGGGTAACTCGGGAATCTTTTTTTGGCTGGTGCAGCATAAGCCTCAGGCTTCCTTGCATCACATAGCTAATAATAATAATAATAATAAATAAGAAACTCTATGACGATAACAGATGAAGGCACAAACTATGAAAGAAATATTGTTTTTGTGGATCCACTGGTCTCAAACAATTCAGTTAGTTTAGTTTCAGTTCAATTTCAATTAGTAATAGCTTTCTTACTATCCAGTTTGAGATCCTATCAAAAAAAAAAAAAAAAGTAAAATTAGCTTTTTAAGTTAAAATAATATTTTTTATGTGTTCATTAAAAAAGCAGTTATACACACATTCATTTATTGCTCAAGAAAACAAAAAACTTTGTACCCCATATGAACTTCTGGTCACTTCCCTACAAATAATGCAGATTCAGGGTTAATATACAGCTCACTGATTTTTATAAGGAGAAATACGAAATATTTATTGTCACATCCGATTTAGTCTCACTTGCACTAATCGCCCTTGCCATAATTGTATATGCCCTAATGAATGCTTTCCATGGTAGTGACCTTCCCTAATACCTATTAAGGTTATTATAATATTATAATTTATAGTTTGTGTGCTGGCTGCTTCAGAATCTTACCGATACCTATCATTAGACCATGCTGCTACTGCGAAGTTTTATCCTGGATCCGGGGTGCTTGTGTAGTATGCGATTGTTCCAATTAATCGGAACAATCGCATGTTCCGATAATTCAACAGAAAGCATTGCAAATCAGGAAAACGTTTCAACCAAGGAAATTCCAAGTTGATTACGAAAGTGCTGTGATCAGATCCATAGAAGAAACATTTTCTGATGCTGATATTAAGCGCTGTTTATTTAATTTCAGTCAAGCAATTTGGAAGAAAGTACAACATTTAGGATTACAATTGGCATACATCGAGGAATAAATAAATTGTCATAAAGTTAGTGAAGTCTGAATGAGTATTTTTTATTTACATTCACACATGAGGAGTTGTTAAGGGAGGAAAATGCCAGAAGTTTATCAGGGTGCTTAATGATTTTGTAATAACTGAGAGCAAGGTGGAGGAGAAATTGTTGAAGTTAAAGATAAGAAAGGGAACCGGGGGTGGATGGGATCTATTCAGTTAGGAGGCGGCAAAGGAAGTAAGCATCCTTGGACTAAGGAGAAGTTCCCACGGACTGGAGATGTGCAAATGTATCTCCCATTCACAAGGGGGGGGGGGTGATACGAGTAATTACAGACCAGTTAGTTGAACTTCTGTTCCCAGTAAAATAATAAAGTCACTGGATAAAGATGATGCATTGCAGGATCATCTAGACAAGACTACAGCAATAATTCAGACACAGCATGGGTTTGTATGGGAAAATCGTCTGGCAAATTTGATGGATATTATGATGTGGTTACAAAGGAACTGGATGCAAAAAATAATTTTTATATCATATACTTGGATTTCGGGAAAGTTTTTGACACTGTTGCGCATGGAAGATTACTGTAAAAATTGGAGCAGAATAGTATTAAGGGGTAAGTTGCAACAAGGGATAAAAGGATGTTTGGGTAGGAGAAGACAGTAGTAATCAATGGACGCTGCTCTTCGGGGACTAATGTTATTAACACCAGGGACTCACATCTGGTGAGTATGAGCTTAGCACACTCAGGGTTCTGAGCTGTATATCATTCTTCTCTTTCTCGGTGATTCCCTTCTCTCTCTCTCTCTCTCTCTCTTACACACACACACACACACACAGGGTAATTCATTTTTTTTTTTGGCTGGTGCAGTATAAGCCTCAGGTTTCCTTGCACCATATAGCTAATAATAATAATTAGTGGTCCCACAGAGTTCGGTTTTGGGCCCACCGTTGTTTTGTATATTTATCAATGATATTGATGAAGGTATATAAGGCTTAATGCGGAAGTTTCCAGATGATATAAACGTTTGGTAGGGTTGTTAATGACAGTGTGCTACAGCAACAGGATCTAGAAAATTTGGGCAGATGGGCTGAGAAATTGCAACTGAAATTTAACATTTACAAATGCAAAGTATTGCATATGGGTAGAAATAATCCCAAAGAAACGTACCAACTGTGTGGTACTACACTCAGGGAGGTGGTGAATGAAAAAAATCTTGGGGTAATTGTGCAGTCAGATATGAATTTTTCTGAGCAGCGTAGACAGGCTGCCAGAGCAGGTTATGGGATATTGTCAATGATATATAGGAATTTTGCTAGCAGGGAAGAGGAGGTGATTATCCCTTTGTATAAGGCAATGGTCAGGCCACACCTTGAGTACTGCGTACAGGTGTGGAGGTTTCATTATTATTATTAGACATATGGTACAAGGAAGCCTGAAGCTTATGCTGCACCGGGCAAAAAAAAAAAAAAAAAAAAATTGAGTAACCCCGAGAGAGAAGTAGAAGGGAATCACCAAGAAAGAGAAGAATGATGATATGCAGCTCAGGACCCTGGGTGTGCCAAGTCCATACTCACCAGATGTGAGCCCCTGTGACTAATTTTAGGAATAAAATGCAATTAACCACCCGCTGGCTAAATTGCGCCATCACTGTGGAATCATCATGTTAATTTTGGTCGCCGCGGACAATAAATCATGTGGAAGGATGTGATTACGCCTTAAATAAATCTGCTAGGCACCATCATGTTAATATACGGATATTTATATTTAAAAAAAACAACAAGCTAACTTTAAGAGAATAGTAGGATTAGTAAATGTTGGAAATCTTCTGCCTCATAAATACGAGGGCATGAATAAGAAATTGATAGAAGATAGACAAAACGGGGACATCGATTTACACATTTTTTTGTGAAGCAGTTGGTTAATTTGTTCCATTAAATGAGTAGTATAATTTAAACTAATAATTTCCATTTTAAACCTATGTTTATTTCTTTATTTGATATCAAAACATTTGTATTTGTATTTTAAACCTGTGTTTATTTCTTTATTTGATATCAAAACATTTGTATTTGTATTTTAAACATTATTTGTATAAATAAAGTAAATTGATTATTATTTTGATGTTATATTTGTTTTTGTTTTTTTTTTTTGTTTTTTTCATTATGTTTTTGAAGTCCATTTTTATCGCTCTGAAAAAATAGAATACAGTTACATACACACAATGGAAATGTGATTAGGGCAAGTGGGGTAATGTCGTCAAATCCCCTTCCCTGAGGAGACTCCATGCCAAAGGCATAGTTTGCAGTGGATGCTATGTATCCACTGCAAACTATGCCTTTGGCATGGATGCTATGCATCCATGCCAATTGCCAATTTGGGCCACCCAATTCATAGTTTGCAGTGGATGCATAGCATCCACTGCAAACTATGAATTGGGTGGCCCAAAAACGCATGCTAAATGATTACAACACAGTGATAACGATAGGTGTGCTTCCAGTTAATTAAAAAGAAGCTCACTAGAGAAGAATTTAAGTTAAGGGTCATTCCCGGTTAAAATAGTCAGTCAGCTAAATTTTACCAAACTATTTATTTTTAACGAGGGGTTGGGATAATCCTCAAAAAATTAACAGATGCTTGCCCGAGTGCCTCCAGCTATACCGCTACTGCTGGGGAAGGAAGATGTGGTAGGTACAGGGAGGTTGGGAGTACAGAATTTATAATTTCTCCAATGCCATAGTTATAACAAAAGGTATAAGGTTCCAAACCAATTCTGCACTGAAACCACGAAATATTGTGTGGTCCAGCGTTCCCCAAAGCAAAATTCCTTCGTGCAGAAAGGCGCACAAAATGTAGATAAGCGCAGCTTCATTACAAAGGGGCGTAAATTTTACCGGCAGTGGGGAAAAATATAATAATAATGATAATGCAATACAGTACGATATATTTATTTATTCTATTTATTATAATCTTTATTTATTATCTTTTGAATAATAATAACAACAATAATAATAATAAATCTTTGTTTTATCTTTTGAATAATAATAAATAGTTTTAATTTATTTTAACCAAATAAATAAAATAAAATACTTACCGTTAAGTGGGCTGGCTATAAGTATGGTAGCACATAATAATATTAACATAAGTATTAATCTCCAGTTGTACATTTTTTTCTTGTGTGAAATTATGATTTGGAAAGAGTCTGGAACGTGATCTTCTAGCAAACTTTCCCCAATGCAAGAATACAAGAACAGGCGCAAAGGTTCACTAGTCGCTTTTTAATAATTTTTATTTTTGGCCTTATTTTACATTAAAAGTCTTTACTGTGGACTGTATGTGTAATACTTATTATTTTTTTTAAACTAAGCGTTCCCATTCTTATCATTCTCTATGTTCGTCGATAGCTGGAAACTACTTGACGTACTGAATTTGATGAAAGGATGCATTCAGTCAATGCTATTATCCCCTCCCCTACCCATCTCTCTCTCTCTAACATACTCAGTAGGAAATCTTGCGAAAGTTTTTATAACTTCAAGGTTTGTTTGTGCCAAAGATCGCAGATAACTCTGATCTTGGCAATAGTTTTTATGCTAATTTTTCAAGGCATTACTACCGAAAGTGCTCTGTCTCATTGCTGCTCATCGTCTCCTCACTTTTATTGAATTTTATATGAATTATTCTTGATTTAACACAGAAAAAGATAACAAAGCAAAGTCCACCAATGCCATCAGCCAAAGGTTTACTTTACGCCGCTGCACTAGCAGAAATTTTGCAATTATCACCACAGCACAGGAGAAAGATCAGCATACTGACAATTAATAACCACAAAGTTTTTATTTTCCGAAGCTGCTTGTTTGCCGATATCAATGAAAATTACGCAATGATATTATTGGATTGTTTGTTGACAATCAAACCCGGTGATGAATGTTTCTCGCTGGTTATCCCTAAACGCAGTGACGTAGTCAGGATTTTTGAAGTGAAACTGCTTTAGGTGCGCCCCAGGCAGTTTTCACATGAGAGTAACTTGCGTCCGTGGATTAACAAAAATCGCAACGAAAATGCAACACGAAATGAAATTCATAGTAGCGACGTATGACGTAATCAGTACCCCTACAGCACAGCCACGGTGTAACTCGCAGGCGTGTCGCGTTTACGTTTTAAATCGCTATATCTCAGCTTCTAGCAGTCCGATTTTAAAAATTTAAAAACCAAAATATTTCTTTCGTCATTTTCTACTGCACTTCATAAAAAAATTTATAATTCAACATGGCGAAGACTAATGGCGAGCGTTGTAAGTTGTATAGAGCACTTTGTAGATTTTTCTTTTTGTATTGGTTAGAACCATTTGTGCTTCTCTGCTAGGTACAGGGTCGTGGTTTGTCTCCTACTTTATTCTAAATTAAGTTTCAATCCTGGTCAGGCGTGTGGGTGCATAAGTACACGTGCCTTGAGTGACCGGGGTTCAAGCCCATGACTAAATACGGTGCTGTTTCTTGTATTCTGTCTATCTTGTGAACTCCTCTGACCGTTTGGTCGTTCCGGAGTATAAACAGAAAATTTATTTATTTATTATATATAAGGTCGTGGTACATGTTTATATATTTTGTAGAGCCTCTGACCACTAAAAGATTCCAAAGTTCTGAGAGAAAACATGAGCAGAGCAAAACAAATTACACATCACATTGGATAATTTAACAAAAGGAAGCTTTAATGTGGCAATTTCTAAACAATGGGTTATTTTAACAAACATAGGGAAGTTTTTCCTTATAATTAAATGAAACAATCATCATACACTAGGTTATCCTTAACAAAACAATTGTTACCCTACCATTATCTCATATTACCTAAATTCTCAATCACACAAATCTATAACTTTCAAACTGTAGCTAATTAACATCAGTCAAATCCCAGAAATTTACAGATTTTAACCCCTTAGGGTTAAAACCTGGGCTATAGACAATTAGTACTCTCCCTGTTTTACTTCAGTAGGAAGACTGAATAGCCTTGGGAAACGACTATTTGAATTTTAGTATAGAATTTCCATTACTTCATTTTCCTTGTAATAAATTAGCTTAGGCTTCTTTACTCACGGTTCAGGAAGGTCTAGGCTCTTCCTTTCCCTTCTTGGAATAACTGCTCTGGTCTGAAGATTCTGAAATTTTCTGTTATTCAGATGATGCACCTACCCTTGTTAAATCAGGCCCTTTCTCTGCTCTTTAGTCCTAACACTTCATCTGGACTCCATGAAATTCTACAGCCCCCTCTTCGTTACCCTTTTTTAAAATTTCCACTTTTCTTCAGTCTCACCATGGTGCTACTGAGTCACTAAAAAAAAAACACTCACCAACTCCAGCTTCACTACTCGACTGCTCTCGAGACAGAACCCTATCACAACCTTTCCATACCACACCTCACAAACGACTAACTCTCCTTTCCCTTCTCCCATATATACAGGGCTTTCATTTACTTTATCCCCCCCTTAATTATCCCTGATTTACAGACTGTTCGTATCCACCTGAATGTTCCTCTATTTTTTTTTTTTTGGCCTTCAACAGGACACCTGCCATTAGTTGATCATTGCCTTAACTTCTGCCAATGATGCCACTAGCCAAGTTCTTAGAATCTTGTGATTTCTCCAGTTCCATAGAAATTGACCCTATTATAGTAAGCGAAAGCCTTACAACTTATACGTGCAATGTAACCACTGAAACTACCTCCATTGAGTACAAAGGACAGATCTGTAAAAACTTTGTAATAAACTTGTAAAACTGTAACCACTGTAACATTTAAATAATAAAATGCTTCAAAAGAAGTTTCACTTAACTTCTCTATGCATGCTCAGCACATAATTTTTTTTTTTTGTCAAAGGCACCAGTTGCCTAATGCTAAAAAGTGCCACAATACCAGATTTCGGCATCAGGGAGTACAATGTACTTGCTGACCCTACCCTGGCTATACTACTGCCTAAATGGAACTAATAGTTATTGTCAATTACATTGCATGCCACATAAGTTAAAACCAAACTTTTTATGTATTTATTATTATTATTTTTTTAACATTTTAAAATGTGATGCCATCGCATAGCACTAGTTTTTAAATAGCCAATACCCTTTCAAATTTTAGGTGATCTAACCTTCTTTTACAAACAAATAGTATTAAATATTACAGATTATACCTGTTTGTTTGTAAAAGGTTAGGTTACCTAAAATTGAAAGTGTGTTGACCGAAATTGAAAGAGCATTGACTTTTTAAGAGTACGGTCTCTCGTTAATATGTAAGTATCAAAAAGTTTCTATGTTTCTTTAATATTGCCTTCATTATTGATTACAAATAAAAGAAATTGATGTTTCTTTGCCATTATCATTGTTTCGATAGTAGTTAACATTACTGATTACATAACTAATTTCCATTCAGTTTTATGTAATAGTTTAATTACATTACACTATGCTGGATTAGGGATATTTGCTAAAGCATTTAACGTAACATGCAATAGCTGTTGGTTATGATTGGTCAAAACATGCATCATGGAGTTTGATGTCAACAAATCATTCAATATCATTACATGATTTTTATTGATATCAGCCAAAGCCCTGCTTCAAGAAGCGAAACTTGGGTCGATAAGTTACTTATGCTGAATTTTCTTGTTGGGTTGATTTTAGGTGATGGGAATTGTAGGTTCTGACTATATCTAACACACTTAGATAAATGTGATGCGTTTTAGATATCATAAATATGCAAATATAGAGAAATCTAAACGGCTGGCCAGCTTTGGGGAACAACTTTTGACAATTTTATTCCGGCTATAGCCAGAATAAAATTTACCTAGGCATGTTATCATATATGCATAAAGTGCTTATTGTCTTCATCATGCCCACCTGTTTGCATGTAATAAAACTCAGCTCATAGTAGATGGATTTTTATGAAATTTTATATTTAGAGCTTTTAAAAAGAGATTTCATTAGTCTGGCCAATAGAAATCCGATATATACATATTTTTTTCATGCATATCACAGAGGCTATTCATATACCAAATATTTTAGCTGGAGCAGTGGATTCATTCATTCATCCCTAATTGGAGGAATGAATGAGCAAATGGCAGATGCCCAGAACCAGATATCTCGGTTTGTGGATAACAGTTGTTTTTTAGCTAAGTTTTTTTTTTATCAGTTTATTAATACACAAGTCATGAATTATTGCTATTTGCATATTGTATTAATCATAGCAGAAACATTAAATAAGTTATATTTCAATTGTTATTAAAATCGGGAAAAAGAATTAAGTAAACTGCATTACAAAAATGTTGATAGTACACTAGACTGTTTAATTTATATTAAATCACAGATTGAAATACGTGTTATATTTCAGTGCTGTTGATTACAAAGTATTGCAAAATGTGGAGTGTATTACATGGAGCTATGTACATTCTAAAGTAACAACAATCACTCATTTACTTTTCACTTCTGTTAAACACATAAAATCTTCAGTTACTATAAGAAATAAAAATGTAATGAATCTGAAGTGTAACACACTATATCAAATAACTTGTTTAAAATGAATATACAAAGGGTACTAGGAAAGTTTTGCAATATGACGCAACAATGAATCACAGGAAGCTGCTTGTTGCTGCATGTTGAGACATGTTCATACGTGCATAGTAGCCGGGCCCCAAGTAGATGGGCTCAGTTATTCATTAGTAGTGAGAGTGTAAAGTGCTTGCGATGGCATCGTGGTCACGAAATGAGATAAGGACAGTTTTGCGGTATAATTTCGTGCGTGGTTTAACCATAGACCAGTGCTTAGAAGAAATGACTCTTGCACTAGATGATGATTGTCCACATCGTACAACGATATTCAGGTGGTATAAAGAATTCCAAAGGGGAAATTTCACTCTGGAGGATTCTGAGAGGCCGGGAAGGCCACGAACGTCAGTTACGGAGGAAAACGTTACTGCTGTGAGGAAAATGCTTGACGAAAACAGGCGAGTGACATACCAACAGATAGAGAATACTTTGGGCCTAAATGCACCAGCAATTCGTTCGATTCTGCAAGATCATTTGCACGTGAAGAAACTGTTCTCTCTGGGTGCCGCATCAACTGACTGAAGAGCAGATGACACGACGTGTGACTTGGTGCCGGGAGATGTTAAAAAAGTTTGATAAGGGACAATCTCGGTATGTGAACAACATCGTGACAGGTGATGAGACTTGGCTGTACTATTACAATCTGCCGACCAAGGCTCAAAACAAAGTTTGGGTCTTTGATGATGACGACACACCCGTAATTGTCAGAAAATCCCGATCTGTAAAGAAGAAAATGATAGCTGTATTTTTCAAATCGAGTGGAATTGTGGAACGTGTCGTTTTGGACACGCAGAAGACAGTCACAGCTAAGTGGTATACTGAACAATGCCTGCCTAAAGTCATTGGATCTATGAAGAACCTGCGGCCAAAGTCAAGAATGGACACCTGGTACCTCCATCACGATAATGCTCCAGTTCACCGTGCCAAAGCCTGCACCGAATATTTGACCACGACAGGACTGAAACTTCTCGAGCACCCTCCCTACAGTCCAGACCTTGCTCCCTGTGACTTTGCACTGTTCCCGCATGTGAAAATGAAGCTAAAAGGGAAGCGGTTTTCCAGTGATGAGGACCTTCTACGGGCTTGGGACAACGAGTGTGCTTTACTCCCTAGTGAAACTTGGCAGAACTGGTTTAAAGATTGGTTTCGGAGGATGGAGAGGTGTATTGAATGTAGAGGAAATTACTTTGAAAAAATTAAATAAACAAAGCTGTATTGCAAAACTTTCCTAGTACCCTTTGTACAGTGAGGGTAAATGTGAACTAATTAAGCAAGCATTTTTTTTTTAGACGATTTCATTATGCACATTTTTTTATATTTTTTAAGCTTTACTATTTTCATGCCAATAGAATAAATGCTGCTCAACATTGAAATTACTCCATCTAGAAATAATGCATTTAACTGAAAATTGCACACATAACTGTAATGTATACGGATGCAAACAATTAGCACATTGACTTCATTGGTATCTGAAGCTATTATAAAAATGTGTGTAAACATTAGCGGGCAAAGAAAAGTAAACAAATGACCATAAGATAAGCAATGCCTTTAATGCACATTAAATAAGTGTTATATTTCAATTGTTATTAAAATCCAGGAAGAATTAAGTAAACTACATTACAAAAACGTTGATAGTACATTAGACTGTTATGTACTGCTGATGGGCTATTGAAAAGCAGTTGAATCATTGGGTTGTCAGAAGCTGTATGAGCAACACAGAAAATTGCTGTTTATGTGGGTTATAATGCCCAAACAGTAAGATGCTGTTGGCATTCAGCAGGCACAGGAAGGCACTCAGACATGTTGGCAGGGCTCTAGTCGCACAGGAATGTCAGAACATAAGGAGCAATGGATCCATCTGCAGTCAATTGGAAAATGATCTGTCAGAACCTACCAGCTTTTCAACATCATAATACTTCTCCATCAGTGCCTGTGTTGAGGAGATTGATTACCAAATTTATTTGAGAAATGGGGTTGCATTCTAGCTGTCCTCTGACACCATCCCATTGTCATTAATGTCTACAGTAGTATAAGGAGAGAGCCACTTGGGGACAAGACTAGTATTGTGTTATAAAGATAACATGATGAAAGATTTGCCACTAAAGAGTGACAAATCTTTAGTTAGGATCCAGTATTCACAGGAGCAGGAGTGTAGTAGCAGACGCTCTTTGAGTAGACCAAGGTTCAAGCTCTGACTGTTAAATATGGTCGATCTGCCAACCCACACTGGACCAGCATGGCAGATTATGGTCCATTTCCCTCACTGTGAATTGTTGAGGAAGCTTTCATTCTGCAGTGGATTGATAATGGCTGCAGTTCACCTTTTTTTTTTTTTTTTTTTTTTTCATTCACATCTGAAAATACACAAGATAAAGGTGACTGAAGAACCCTTTAATGAGAGGGTACCTTTAGAATCACCTTCCAAGAGTATGAAGAATCCTCCAATTAATGGACAGAATAAGGTCACTCTGTTCTAATGGATTAGACAAGCAAAAAAAAAATTAGAGTTATATTAGATCTTAGAAAATGTAATTATCGTGAGCATCTCCTTAACCACTGAGAACTTTTTTAATACAAGCATACTACTAGAAACACTTTACACACTGTTCATCTCCAGACAGACACTTTCCTTTCCAGCAATACCGGAGAAGTAAGTCTTCCTACTGTAGAAAGGGGTTTGTACCCAGGGCAGCAATTGGAAAACAAGACTGATGTTAGGAGACAAGTGCTGGTGCTGCCATCTACTAGAAGTAAATATGAATGAAAGAGTAATTATTCCTCAAGCACGGCAGTCAAGATCAGTGGAAATTGCTGCCATTTCAGAATGTAGTGTGAGCTGAACTGCACGTCTCTCCTGTATTTGTATTGTGGAGGGACAATGGAGCAGAGAGCAAACATCATTTTGTGTTCGACTGGGAAAAAGTGCCATGGAAACATTTCAAATGATGAAACAACGATATGGTGAGAATTGTCTGTCTTGTGCATGTGTGTTCAATAGGCATAAACATTTCACATGGAAGAGAATTACTGGAAGACAACATACATCTAGATCCCAGCAAAAATGGTTCAAACAAGAGTTGATTGAAAATGTGAGGGGAAAATCCTTACCAATGCCTTATGTTTGG
The DNA here is from genome assembly GCF_048544385.1 of Mastigoproctus giganteus. Taxonomy (NCBI): domain Eukaryota; kingdom Metazoa; phylum Arthropoda; class Arachnida; order Uropygi; family Thelyphonidae; genus Mastigoproctus; species Mastigoproctus giganteus. Next base: position 228,023,494 of record NC_143577.1, read on the forward strand.
GAGTTTTTGGATAGAAAAAAAGTCTGCTTACTGTGACATCCACCATATTCACCAGACTTAGCCTAGTGCTCTGAATGTTTTTGATCTGTGCATTAATAAGAAAACCATTCCACAAATAATAGGCCAGGATTTGAAGAAAACAAAGATCTGTGCATGGTCTGTTCCACATTCATTATCAGATGATCAGTGACAGGCATGAGTTGAACACTGCAGAAAGCTCATTTGAGGTTGCTGGAAGAAAACTGAACTTCCTGAATTCGATCATTAAAGGTGATGAGATGTGGAGTTTTCAGTACAACCCTGCAGTGAAGTGACAAAGTGGTGTGGGTGGAGGTCAGCAAACACTCCCAAAGCCAAAAAAGTTCATTGAGAAAGGTCAAAAATCAAAACCATGCTTATCACTTTCTACAATAGCAAGGGAATTGTGCACAAAGATTTCATGCCCAATGGCCAAAGTGTTATTGCTGCCTTTTGTCTGGATGTTTTAAAACAATTTGTTGTAGAGGATCTGTTGTATGCAGCCTCAGTATGGAAAAGATGGCAGTTGGTTCCTCCTCTTGCATGACAATGCACCAAGCCACAAGACTCTCATTGTTTGGGAGAAAAAAATTGTGACTAGCAAAAAAGTCTGCATACTGTCGTACCCACTGTAATCACCAGACTTAGCCCCGTGCAACTTTTTTGTTCCCAAAGCTTAAGTAATCACTGAAAGGCTCTTATTTTCATGACAATTAAACCATTCAAAGAGCTGTGACAAGAACATTGAATGGTATACCAGTCACAGCCTTCCATCAGCTGTTTTGTGAACATTGCATGCAATATGTGGATGCAGGAGGAAGTTACTTTGAATAAACCAAGGTTAGTTTACTCATACATGGTTCATTTTTTTTTTTTTTTCCAAGCATGTCTCATTTTCAAATTTTCACTGTATATAATAAGGTCTTCCTACTTACTATACAAACCCCTGGTAGAGAATCAGACTATATAACTCCCTCTCCCTTTGAAAATACCTATACTACCCATATGCAAAGGAGTGGGGTCATATATCCTACAGAGATTAATGCAAGCCATTTGCAAGGCTATCTATCATCCAGAGAACCAACTCAAAGATCACACTGATGCTATTAAGATATCCCATTTTTCCAAATCAGTGGCAGTCATACATTACAGACATAATGGGTCATAACTTTGTAAAAAGTGATGCCCACATAGTAGTTTTTATGCATGTGACTTTAAATAGAGCCACTACAGAGTCTGCTTAGATCAGCACCACTATGGCCACAATCACTTCCTAGTTCATTTCACAAATATATGTGGTCTCAATTCTAATCTCAACGATGTCCCTTTCCACTTGCAATACGCCAAATCCCATGTACTTTTTCTGACAGAATCTCAGTTATCAGTTGATTCAACTACTGCTCATCTCAGTTGCCCAAATTATTCGCTGTATGATTCCTTTTGCCTTAAAGGTGGTACTTGTGCATATGTCCGTTCCGATATTCCCTGTCAGAGACTTGGTAATTTGGAATCTCCTCTGGCTTAAAATCTCTCTACCTCATTGTGTCAAATTCATCTGTTGCCTCTACCGTTCTCCCAACTCCACTAATCACTTGCAGCTCTTTGACTTCTTCTCTTTGCAACTTGACTTTCTCCAGTCCAACTTTCCTAACATAGAGGTAATTTTCCTTGGTGATTTTAATGTTCACAACTCCAGCTGGCTTCCGTTTTCTAGTCATACTGACCCAGCTGGTCAAGATGCTGAGGCTTTTGCAATTACTAATGACTTTGCACAGATTGCTCATTTACCTACAAGAATACTGGAAAATCCTAACCACACAGCCAACACGCTTGATCTTTTTCTCACAAACAACCCATCTGAGTACACAGTTGAAGTGAGTGGTCCTTTAGGCACCTCAGATCGCAACTTGGTGATTGTCTCTTCTCCAATGGAGCCTTTAGCTCATGGCTGTTCCCAATCTCGTGTTGTTTGGCATTACAAGAATGCAAAATGGGATGACCTGCAAGATTTCTTTTCTTTTCCTTGGTTGATTTACTGTTTAAAAACTTCTGATGTCAACGTTTGCTCAGATCGTGTCAGTGAAATTATTCTTGTAGGAATGGAATCCTTTATTCCACACTCCACTTTAAAATCTCATCCTTTATGTAAACCTTGGTTTTCCAATAAATGTGCTAAGGCTGTTCAAGAGAAGACCGTTGCATATCATAATTGGCTAGTTTCCAATTCTTCAGTTTCATTTTGTGCCTACACCAAAGTTCACAACAATTGTAAAGCAGTTATTAATCAGTCCAAACTAGATTTTGAACAGGCTAAGAGTAGAAAACTTGCTTCTTGCCCTAATGGTAGCCAAGCATTCTGGTCTCTTTCCAAAGCTACTGGCCACAACTTTTGCCCATCTCTGCTCCCACCTGTCAAAACCAGATGGTTCTGTTGTCACTTCAGCCAAGGATAAAGCTGACCTGCTAGCATCCCATTTTTCTTTCAACTCATGTATTAATGATCTTGGTAAAACACCTGCCACCATTCCCAACACGCTCCATTCAGTGCCTCCTGTGGTCTTCCGTCAAAAGGATGTCAGAAGGATTTTGATGAATCTTGATGCTCAGAAAGCTCCAGGTCTTGATGGTTGGTTGGTTGGGTTTTATTGGCGCATTAGCAGGTCTTGATGGTATTTCTCCACTTGTTCTCAAAACCTGTGCTCCAGAACTTCCTCTTGTTCTTTGCCGCCTTTTTTCACTTTCTTATTCCAAAGGTGTTTTTCCTTCTGCTTGGAAATTTGCTCATATCCAGCCAGTTCCTAAAAAGGGTGACAAATCAATCCCATCCAATTATCATCCCATTGCAATTACTTCTACTCTTTCTAAAATAATGGAGAAATCAATTAACCACCAACTCTTAAACTACCTAGAAATCTTTCGTCTGATCAACGATCACCAGTATGGATTCCATCAGTGTCGATTGACTGGTGATATTCTGGCTTATATTACCCATTTATGGACAAATTCAATGGAAACGTTCGGTGGAACACAAGCAGTTGCTCTTGACATCTCAAAGGCTTTTGATAATGTTTGGCATAAAGGTCTTCTAAACAAGCTTCCATCTTATAGTTTGCCAACTGTTTTTTGTAATTGGTTATCCTGTTTTCTCTCTGATCACTCACTGAGTGTGATGGCTCTCTGTCTTCTAACTTCTCCACTAATGCTGGTGTCCCCAAAGGTTCAGTTCTTTTCCCCACTCTTTTCCTCTTGTATATTAATGACCTTCTTCCATTGACTGGAAATCCTATCCATAGTTTTGCTGATAGCACATTGCATTCCACTTTCCATTTTGAGAAACCTTGCCCTGCTCAATCAGCTTCAACTTCTCGAATATCCACTACCAATTCCTTAAAAGCCTATCTGTAGGTAATTCTCCAGTGGGGCAAAGACAACTTTAGTTGATTTCAATCCTTCTAAAACTCAGTCTTGTCTTATATCTCACAAAAAGGATTCTTCTGCTCCTATGCTTCTCTTTGGTGACACTCCGATTTCTAGGCAAAATGATATATCTTTTGGGGATTATCCTGACTTCTCATCTCTCTTGGCACAAGCACATTACAAATATTGCTTCCTCTGCATCTAAAAAACTTGGTTTACTCTTTCACTCTCGTTTTTACTTTTCTTCCAAACAGCTGTTCACTCTGTACAAATCGCAAATTCTATCCTCAAATCCTCAAAACCTCTCTCAGGCTTCTAGATTCTATTCAGAAGAGGGCAGTTAGGTTAATTATTGACTCCTCTCTAACAGTCTCTCCACTCGCTGTCTCATATAGACGTACTGTTTCTGCTGCATGCCTTTTCTACAGATACTTCCATGGGCACTGTTCTTCTGAATTGGCTTCTATAATTCCCACTCTCTCTTTCAAAAAAGGCTGAACACGAGCTGCCACCAGCCAACATCCATTTACTGTCCAACTTCAAACTCACAGAACCAACTTTTCATCATCCTCGTTTATTCATTCAGCTGCCGTTTTCTGTAACCTTCCTTGATACGTATTTCCTGAAAATTACAGTCTATAGTAGTTCAAGTCTAATATCAACAAATATCTTCTTTTGTCTTCTCAACCTCCAACCCAAGCACAGTACTAAGTACTATAGGTTCTAATACCTCTTTTGTTTGGGGTTTTCATAAAAAAAAAATCAATAGGAATTGTGGCACATTATAACACCCTATCTTTGGTGATATGTGTTAACAGATGCTCCCATTTTCCTTCCTCATCCACTTCACACATTTTTAGTTAGAGGAGAAATAAAAAAACAAATTTTATTTTTTTTTACCAATTGATTTCCCCCCCCCCAAAATTAGCAAATCCATTGATCAAAAAATTGCAGCTTACCATGTATATCAGCATCTCAGATACTGGCTTCTATCCTAAGTTATCCATTGTGGACCTGTTATGTTTGGAATCATATTGTGTATGGTGGTAGAAGTTTGTTTTCTTCTAGGTACCGTGTTAGTGATGCATTTAGTTATATTTCAAGGACTTTGCAGAGACAACTGGTTAAGGCTGTTGGATAGTTATGTCATTTTTGGATTATATTACAGGCAGAAGGGGGTGTTTGGAATTGCTAGGACAATTATTCAAAGCCAAACGTCCGGAAAATTTTCCTCCATGAAGATTTATGTAGGAGGAAAAAATTGTCTACACGATTCATTGAGGTGTTTCAGCATATAGTGGATTTTGTGAGGTATACCACTGTGCTCATTTTGTAAGAGATTATCATTATCAGCCATATGGTGCAAGGAAGCCTGAGGCTTTTGCTGCACCAGGCAAAAAAAAAAAAAAAAATCTGAGTTACCCTGAAAGAGAGAAATCACCAAGAAAGAGAAGAATGATGATATCCAGCCCAGGACCCTGGCTGTGCCAAGTCCATACTCACCATTATATAATCCTCTTGTAAAAGGTTTCAAGTTTTTTGGATGTAAAACTTAGTCTGTGATTTTCATTCTATTTTTCAATAGGTAGAAAATCTGGATAAGACATTTGAGACATTGGCAAAAGTTTCTGTCAGTGCTTTGGCTGCAGATTATGCTATGGTTTGACATTTATATTGCAAAATTTCAGAGGGATGATTTATATTTTTCTGACATTCTGTATTCCAAACTACTTCGAGCCTGGTAGATTAGGTTACAGAAGCAAATGAATCCATGATTTTTTTTCTCTTCATTTTTTCCATGGATAACAGCAGAAAGTATCCCAAGCTGTTTTGTACTTTTCCAGTTTCAATGCATTGTTGGCTCCACCATGCTCTTAGCTAGGATAAGATGGGAGGCACTTGAATTTTTTTTGGAATTGCATGGTTTTCTGATTGTATAAGTTGCTCTGTGACATGTTTTACAGTAGAGCTTGATTCTTTGCAGACTATTTTTGGATCAAACTGTACTAAGCATTGAAACATTTCCCAATTTGCATATTTTAAATTAAAGTAGAATTCGACCAAGACAACAAGGGCTGTTGCTCATGGTAGTGATTACTGGATAATGGTCACTGCCAGAAGGATTTTTCTCAACATCCCAGTTTGTTCCTCTTCCCTAATTCCAGTTTAAAGTTGGGATTAGGGAAGAAGAACAAACAAACTATTAAATTGAATGGTGAGAGGTACATGTTAGGAAATGAAAGTTGGAGCCATTATCAGATGGATTGGATAGGTTTTGACATTTGAGCATATGTTTGATAATTTGGCCTTGCCTGTGTAGTTGTGTACTTTCCTGCAGTGAGTTATAAACGTGATATATATTAGGCCAAAAAGGAGGAAGTGAAATGGTTTCATTTAGATATATTTTGCAAGATATCATTTGCAGGTGGTAAGTGAATTGAACAAACTGTAAAGAGTTTCTAGGACTATTCTGATGACTACTACTTCCAAGGTACTGGTTAGAATGAGTTGTAGGAAGAGTTGTTTGCCATCACACTGCCATGTGTTGGGCCATCTCCAATTCAGTCTTTGTGATATACAGCAGACTTTCAGAATAATGGCACCTTCGAGAATTCAAAGTACCATTATTTTGATTTTTCTGTTATCTAGAAAGTTTTATTTTTAATATATTTAATGCAGAACTAATGAAGCTAAATAAGAAATAGAGTGATTAAGAATGCAGTTTTATTAACTGCACATAAAATAACATAAACATGTTGATGATCCAAATGTTATTTTCTGCCATTAATACACTGCTGCTTATGCCCCATTCTATTTTCTTTATTATATCAAGTTTACTTTGCATGGGTAGTACAGTGGTATCATCACCACCATCCTTTCCACACCGGGTGGAAAAGTCCTAGGTTCAAATCCCGTCGATGATGTAAGTAATTTTTATGGGCTTTTTTTTTTTTTTTCACTCTGTGGCTGAGTTAGTTGGTGTCAGGTGTAGATAGCAAGGGTTTTTCCCCCCCAGGAACTGGAGTTTTTCATCCAGTAAAACAGGCAGATTGACTAGAGAATACATGCAATTTATAGACACAGTAGATGTGGGTATATGAATTAACTTTCTGGATGACACTAATGTAATAGTTTGGATTATATCAAGTTTATCGCTAAGCTTTAATGTTCTTCTTTTCTTCTCTATATGAGGTTTATTAACTTTAGGAGCCATAGTGAGGGGTTTTTAATTTAAAATAAATGTAAAACAGCGGTATAATCTGCGATATCAGAACAGAATTCACTTTCAAAATGACAAGCGTAAACAAATACAGTAATCACATGACTTGCTGTTTTCCTCTTTTCGGCACCGCAAGACATCTGCAGTGTATGTTAACATCTGATCTCAATGTGCTGTTAGCTCAAATCTTCTGTTATTTCTACAGTCTGCTGTACATTGTAGCTTTAAGCTATGTAAACACAGACCAACTAGTATTTATGCATATAAGGAGCTGTATAACTTCAAAAGAGGTTCAATGATATACAACTCCTTATCCATAAATATTAGCTGGTTGGTTTGTTTACATACCTTAAATCTAGTGATGATCCCAAAATTTGAAGCTATGGCATACTGCAAAGACTGAATAAAACCACAACAAAAAATTTCAAATCTAAAACCCTGATCAGTTCCATTGTCTTGTTTATTATTTGGAAACTGGTTTATATTTTTCTCTTTTATATGTCTGTCCTTTTTTTTTTTTTTTTTTTCTTGAAAATATGGACATTCAGGATCCATATCTTCTGTAAATAACTCAAGGATTGTTATTTACTGCCCATTTTGTCTTTTGGAGAATGCACACTGATCGTCAATGTTTCTTTGCTAATCCATTTTTGTATAGTATTCAAAGGAACTGATATGGGTGTATTTTGCTTGTCCCTTTGTTTGTTTGTGGTTTGCTTAGCAGATCTCTTGCTTAAGGAGCAAAAAACTCAGGTGGAGGAATAGCAATTTCCATTTGTGTTCCTATAGAAGTTTTGTTTGTTATTGTGTAAGCGTAGGAAAACTAGCTGATATTGGGTAAGAGTAGTTTTCCTTCTTCACAATATGCAATATTCAGTTTGGTTTTATGTTTATCTTTTTCCTTCCTATTTTATAGATGTTCAAGAAGGCCTGACATAGCTGAGTGCAGTAGCACACTTTTTGAGTGGACCCGGGTTCAAGCCCGTGACTGCTAAATACGATTTAACAATTTGTACTGATTGATTTATTGTAAACTCCACTGACCTGATGGTCATGCCAGAGTATAAACAAGAACACTGCAAAGTGTTCAATGCACTGGGTGTTCACTCTTAAAGTTTGGACACTGTAATTAATAACATCAGTCTTCTTTTTCACAGAAGAGTTTAAATATCCCACTTTTATACAGGTTGGGAACCAAGGTATGTCAAAGTATTAGGTGCTTGGTGGGGATAATATATCCATCTCTTTGGATGGAAATTCATTTGATTTGGGTTACCCATTGGTCCTTAAAGTTTGATAGCAATTTCCTCTGGGATGTGGAGTAAATCCCATTCAGATATTACTCCTCATAATGAAGAGTAGTGTTGCTACTGATATCAATATTCCTCCAAAATTCATAGCATTTAATAAGCTCTCTGAATGTCTTGAATATAATCTCAGCCATTTAACTGCTTTGGGGATACTACCAATCTCTAAGGATGACATTTTCCCTATCACCTGTTCTCCAGTTGTATGCATGATTATAAACATCGAACCAGTCTCTGGCTAGTTGTCTTTGTCTTTTAACAGTATTCATTTCCTTACTATTCGGATGTTGATTTGGTTGGGTGTTTGCAGAAGACCCTAGAGAAGGTTTGGAATTTCTCATTTTGTTCTTTTAGTTCTGGGAAGGTTGCTTTCCTCTCCCAGGTTACCAGCAACCCTATGTGGAGGCTGGGGTGGTGCCACTTAGTGACCAGTGTTTAAGGTAAGTGTAGTTAGCATGAACAAAAAAAAAAAAATTTGTTAAGCAAATGAAAGCAGAGATACTAGTATATCACTCCAAAAGTTGCTGTATTCACCGATAAGATTGCATAACACCTGGAGTTGCATTTTCATAAGTAAATACTCCTGAATTGATGCACAATCACTTCTTGTCAACACTGACAGCTGTTACTCCATTTATATGTTAAATGCCAAAGCAACCAAGGTCATTAGTATATTCTCTGTATAACTGCATGTATTCTTTGGTCAGTTTTCTGGATAAAAATCCCAAAATTTCAATCCAGTAAACAGGATGAAAATGTTTCATGTACTCACATGGAAGGAAATATTACTGAATGTACTCAAACTTTTGAAATGGTCAATTTCAGAGCATATCCCCCCCCCCCACAAACAAATATTTTATTATTGCAGCATTTTGATGTTAAAAAAGTAATAAATAATATTTATATATGCTTCAATCCTGTTTTTGTGCTCAAGTCAAGTTTCCCACTTGCATATAAAAACTGGCCAATTTTTATGGCAATCCCATACTTTAAAATGAGTCACATTTACAGGGGAATCACAGCATGGAACAATAAACAGCATTTGAGACATGTGGTATAAGGAAATGGTGGTTGCAACTTGCCTTTTGATTTGCAAAACTGTCAAGTTTCAAAAATCATTACCAAATCTCAGTTAAAATTTCACTACAACTGTTTTTACTTATGTTCAGCTAATCTGTAGTTAGTTAGTGATCATGTTGCAAAAATTCCTGGATGGACTCTGTTGATGCTTTCATCCAAATATACAGTGGGAGGGCTGGCTAATCCCGGAGCATTTTTGACACTCCCTTTTCCATTGCAAAAATCGACAACACCATTCTAGAGCAAGAGAACACATTAAAACTTCATCACCATAAGCTTCTTACAACAGGTTGTCTCTGTGGCACTTGCCCAGCTGTAAACAAAGTTTTATGTTCACTCATTGACATACTGTCAAATGCTGACCAAAACAAACTGACATGTAGATGTGAACTGGAAAACATGCTATGCATGCCAAGAATGAATGTGTAAGACTTTGCATTTAAATAGGAAACTGAGTCTGCTTCATGCATAAATATTTTTGGGGTCACTAGAGGGATACGATCAGTGGTGGAATTTAGCCGGTTCGCACAAACCTGTTCCTAGAATTTCCCAAACCAGTCTCTAAAGGCCGTTTCACACTGAATGCCATGCAAGCTATGCTATTTTTGGCCTTTGTTTGGTTTTTCTTTTTTTTTTTTACCTTGAAAAGGGAAAGTAAAGTGATAGAGAACTTTTTGATTCCCACCACTGGGTACGATGTATGCTTCAGAAGTACACAGATGAATCTAAGCAATAAATATAGGATTCAGCAACACACCAGAAGAATTCAACCAATTCTGAAAGTCTTTTTTCAACATGCAGAGGTAAATGTGTTTACCAGTTTAGAAGTTATGCTGTTTTATACTGGAGTCAAAAATATGAAAAAAAAGAGACTGTATCAAGATTTCCACATCCCATACACATCTTGAATATAAGCTATAAATTTTGTGCCACAACAGCAACAAAAAGAGTGTGCTCTATTTATGAATCATATTGTATAGAAGGAACCATCTAAAGGCCATTTAGCAATAAGGGGGATGTCTTTTGAATTTTAGCAAAAGCCTGTATGACTTTTTTTTTTAACTCCAGTATTTATATTAACCCTTCTTTAAGCACATGGGGGATCAAATTCTGTAGAGAGCCAAAGACATTTAGAGCATTTAAAAACAAAGAAAGTTTTTAACTTGCTGAGAGCCTCACTACCTTCAAATAAAATATAATAAATTTTTTGATAATAATACCATCTATTTATTGTCACCATACAGCAAAATGCAGTAAAAAAATGGTCAGTACATTGTTTTTGGTTAGTGCTAGTAGCTTTGAAAGAGGCTGAAATACCACAATTTTTGAGGAGTCAATAACATAATTGTGACAAATTAAGCAAAAAGCAGTCTGACTATTCAACTAACGTTAGTTCAATGGACGCACTGTCAGCATTGCTTACTTCTTCACACGATATCTGACTTTATGGCTTGAGCAGTCTCTTTTCACACTCCCATTGAGAGTGAGGGAGCTTACATAAACAATTTCAAGTCACCCTTATTATTTGTTCATTTATGTAATAGTTTGTCCTTTGCAAGCCATTCCTTTGAAAAAGTGCCAGATAAATTTTTATCAAAAATTAAATTAGATGATTTTACTAAAAAAATTCTTAAAATATAACTATTGCTGATATGAACTTGAAATTTTATATTTTTAATGATAACAGTATCCTTGACATTTTTGTAATGGTGAGTAATGAATCTTCATATGCTGCTGTGTCAATAATTTTGAAAGTTATTTAAAATTTTCATTAAAAATAACTACTGTAAATATGAATGTAATATTAGACATCCTAAAAAATTATAGTATTCTTTACTAACAGGAAAAATTCACCGAGAAATATTTATTTCCATGCTGTTTATTTCCAACTTTAAAAGTAAACACTTTTAAAACTGGAGTCAAAAAATCCACCTTCCTTATATGAAAATGATATTTTGTATTCAGAGTCTATATAGTTTTGGTAATCAGTGATAAAACAAATGAAAAATACTGAAAAATGGATGTACCATAAGAGTTTAAAACTGGGGAACAAGACCCACCCCACCTAAAACTTCTGAGCATGTTATGAAAACATACCTACTGAGGGGGGTTAATGAAAGCATCCCAAAATGTTATTTCTTCTGATTAAACAAATAACCAAAGCCACTTTAATTACAGAAGTTTTATTATTTTATATATATATATATATATACACACACATACAAATTACATTCTGTATTTTAATTACAGCATTTTTTTTGTTACTTTAGCAATGGCACCTTTTATAAATAAAGACATTCAGAGAATAGAGAATCTGAAATTCTATATACATATTATTTGTGATGAATCAAGCTTCATAGCTTTTAATTACAGTGATATCATAATGTACATATATTCAGCAAGAAACAGCAGACAAATTAAAAATATTGACAAGGAAAAATAATTTATAAATATCTGTAATTATATTACAAAGCTGCATTAAGCAGAGTCGGATCAGATATCTGCGGGCCTTAGGAAACTTAAAATTACAAAATGTGCAAGATTGACATAACGGACCGTGCAATAAACTTTGCCCCCCTATGTGTACGCAAGGAGAGTAAGTTCTGCACTATACATATATACTTGAATCTACAATTAGTGTAACTTCAATTAGTCTCACTAAATGAATCCACAATAACTGCAATGATCATACAGAAGAGTCTAGAAAAATTTCACATTTACTTCAACTCTACTAATCTCATTATAAAATGGCTCGGCAAATAACTGCAAACATGAATTATCACAGGATGATTACCACTTTGCCATACCATTTCAAATTTTTGATTAAAAAATATATATTATGTTGTAAATGATGGCAAAGAAATAAAAATATTTTCCCATGAATATGTTAACAAGGAAATATTTTAAGCCTAAAATGTTTTATCATACATGATAAATTTCTTAATATTAACTATATACATAGTATTTCTAGCAAAAAATAAATTTGCTTAAAATTTATGATAATAAAAATAATTAAGATAAAATATTTATCAGATTTTTCTTTTCTAAGCTTTGGAAATTTTGTTTTCTCTCTTACAGCTGAGCTGATCATTGAGTTATTTAACAATTGTGTGAAAACGGTACAAGTGCAAAATGCTTACTGAGTATTTGAGGTAGATGAAAGTGGTAAAATATATTCTATAGCCGAATTACTTTATTTCATAACAAGCTTTGCAAACAATTGTTTTTTCTTATGCAATGGACTTCAAAGATGGTCGGTGAGAATGACTGGCAAGTCTAGATGTGTATTCGTGCATTGTCTAAAGAAAAAGTAAAAAGAAAGTGCAAGTTAATAAAGTATATTCACAATGAAGTATTATTAATTTATAATTAATGCAGTAAAAATAAATTTAATGTGCAACTGGTCAAATATAAAATAAACTAATGCTAATCCACAAACAACTAACAGATTACAGAGCATGGCATTAGCCACAGACTTGACTATCATATACTAACTGGACCATACTCATCTCAGGCTAGTGGTGTATCACCATCATCATGAGATTGGGCCCTGGTGCAAAACAATTTTTTAATGTGATTTTCTAATTTTTCTCTTTTCCTTTTGGGCCCCCCCCTAAACTTAGGGCCCTAGTGCGGCTTATGATTATATGTCACTGTCTCAGGCTCACACAAGTAAATGCCAGCATATTAGATTTTTAAGTGGAAGCTTTCATCCTCTAAAACCTATGTAGTCTGGAAAACATAAGTATACACCTACAAAAAGTTACACTATTGTTAAAAAAAAAAAAAAAAAAAAAAAAAACACTTACTTCATGTATGAATATATACTGTTCTTTGGTTTGTACAGCTCCGCCTCTGTCAATCCTCAATTTAGCTATGCATCTTAAAATATCAACGCTTCTACTTTCTTCATATTCCTTCATGCAGATGTCCAAGGCAATGAACACACCAGTTCTTCCTGTTCCAGGACTTCAAGATATTTTTATAATTAGTAAAATTAATTTAAAAAAAATACTGATATCTACTGCTAATAATTTGTATAAACAATTTAAAATTATTCCTAGTTTCCAAAACAAAAACTAGGCCCATTCACTGAATGAAGTAATAGTTTGATACTCTGTGGGAAACTCCACAACAGGATGGAAAAGCTAGGGATATCAGCTGGATTGTATTAGTAAAAGTAAATACAGCATTATTTATCACTGAACAAATATCAGTCAGTGACAAGAACACAACAAGATGCATGTTATTCCTTACCAGAAAAGATTACCTTTTCTCATAAAGTGCAATATCATCACTAACTTTGTAATGCATTGCAGAACAGCTTCCTGGATACACAATCTGTTAACCCTACACAGCCTTGGCTATCATAAATGTGCACCTTGGAAGTCTTGCTAGACTGAGGTCAACAGTCTTTGGTTGCGACTTGCCTATGCTTGAAACATCCCAGCACTCTGAGCTTTTCTGATTAACTCAGCTTTTAGCAGTTCACTTCTGGGAGATGTGCAAGTCAGGTGGCACTCTTTGGTCAGCCTACTTTCAGTAAACTGTTACGCAAAGTCCGAGTGTAGGCTCCCATTTGATACTCCTGTCAGTTCTTGTATCGTTTTTGGAATAACAAAATTTAGTGTGTACTGTGGGCAGTGACAGTCTGTCATAATTCATAATTTTATAGTGTGAACAACACCTGATATTGCCCCTTTCCCTTCTTCTCAAAGAAAAAAAAAAGCTTGCAGTTTAAATAATAAATCTGGCTAGTGTTTGACAGAGCCACATATGACATTTGCCCACATTGCCCATCACCACACTGAGCTAGGGCCATGCTAAAACATGAATGAATGGGGTTGCTCATCCCAGGTGCATTTCTGCTAGGGATGCCAAAGTGAAATATATTAAAGTATTTTTCAGTTAATGTATGGCACTGTACTGGTCTGAGAGACCAGTACAAGGCCATTTTGTGTTATGTAATGTGGTACAACACTAATTTAACATTATATGAGGTACATGGTCAAGCAAAGTTTTATGACTGCTGTATCAACATTATTTCAAAGCAGATTTGTTCTAGTCAGAGGGAGGAGAATAGGTCAAGGATTAAAAACCAAAGGGAGTATAATAACTTAATGAGAAATCAATAAAGTAAAAGATAATAGTAGTAATAGTTTACGGAAAAGTGCCCCCCCCCCCGCATTTCTCCTCCGGCACATTTTGCCCCCAGTAGATAATGAGTAGGCTACAGAAATGTAAATACTGTACAGTCAACTCTCGATAACTCAAATTTTTATTGAAGTCCCAGCCCCTTTAGTGGAGATTCCATGTTAAACTCTCTCGATTACTTGAACTGAACTTCCGATAACTTTAACTTTTCCGAACAAATTTTCAAAATGACATTCGTGTACAAATTGTCACGTAGCTTTTAAACTAATTTCTCCCCTTTTGTATGTCTTCAGGGTTCTCTTTCCATTGTGAAAGGATTAACTGGAACTGTTAATCCTTTCACAATGGAAAGAATACATACTTGACCACGAGGGCGATAGTTACGTGGTTAGTGACGGACATGGGGGAGGGAACAGTGACTAATCTTATAGGAGTCTTTTCAGTAACAAGTGAATCTTGTTCTGATTTGTCTAAATCCAAACAAGAAAAGTTCCTGCATCTGGCTCTCCTCACATTTCGTGGCGCAGTTGACAGTGCGCATTTGCTGTTTTCGCCGCCTCCACAGAGAAGTAAGATACAGAGTAGACTCTTGCTCAATTCAAAAATGTTCCACCTGCAAAGGGCGTGTTTGGACAGAGGGTTTGGAAGGCCCAGTTGTGAAAGTCTTAACTAAACATAACCATGCAGCCCAAGCTGCAAGGTCGGAAGCATTGCAATTGATTGGTCAAATACGGCAACATGCAACAACCACGAACGAACGACCACAGCAAATTGTTGTATCAGTTATTGCAGAGGTTCATACCAATGTCACGGCATTACTTCCTAAAAAGGATTCACTTAAACGAACCATTCGTCATGTTCGATGCAACAATGGTACTCCTGCTTTACCGAGCAATCTCTAGGACCTAGTAATTCCACAAAATTATCAAGAAATTATTATCGATGGCAATGTACAACAGTTTTTAATTATATTATAAATCAACAGGGATTACCTTTATTTTTGATATAGGAAGCTTCTTTTCCAACTCTCCTAGTCCAACTCACTAATAATTCTTGAGGATGGCGATATCAATGATTAATTGTGAGTTGCTCTATTCCTGTGAACATGACGCCCAAAAAGTTCTAGTCCGACTTAAGGAATGTAGAGAATAATCCCCCCCCCCCATATTATCCAATTTTATTAGACCCCTAAATTTAACTCTAAAGTCCAGCTACAGGACCAAAAGAAATAATCAGTCCATATTTATTAAACAGTTTAGACCTTCAAAAATCTAATTTTATGCCAATCCACGTAATGGTTTCCTTGCTGCCAGAGGTATGGTGTTTGAAGACAGAAGTCTTGAGCGCTCATTGTTGAGACCGCACGGTTTGAATACTACGGTTCTGACAGTGGGGAAGATGTCCCACCTGTTTTGCAAAATTGATATCACCATCCTTAGGAATTATTAGCGAGTTGGAAAAGAAGCTTCCTATATCTAAAATAAAGGTAATCCCTGTTGATTTATAATATAATAGAATATAGGAATTATCGAGCACTTAATAGCTCTCAATTATCAAATCTATTAAACAGTTTTTAATGTATGATTCTCAGGACGAACTGCTCCCGGGTCGCATGCTTATTTTTTCCACTAGTAACAATCTTCAGTTATTGGCGCGTAGCCAGGAGTGGTTTTCTGATGGAACAAGAAGTGTGCTGCAATTTCTGCTAGAATCAAAAGACTAGTCCAAGATTTTCAAAATCGTAATGTGATTGATTACCTTAGAGGCATTGCATACAACTTAGAGTATTATTGTTTAAAAATGTGCATTTATTCTATGATTGATCACCTTTGATTTGATTCATTCTATTGAAACAAAATAAATTAGAATTAATAAAAAATTAGGTGTATTATTTACATTTCTATAGCCTATTCATTATCTACTGGGGGCAAAATGTGTTGGGGCGAAATGTGCCGCGGGCAACTTTTCCGGATCCCAGTAGTAATAGCCATATAGTGCAAGGAAGAAACAGGAGCTTGCTGCACTGGATGAGGGAAAGAAAAAAGAAAAAAAAAAAAAACTGAGTAGATAAGAAAATGCAAATTATTTGCTTCCCTCCTCACATAGGTAACTATCCAGTTGACCTTTGAATTTATTCAAACTGTCAGCCTCAACTACCTGTGAAGGCAACCTGTTCCAGCAATCAACAACTAGCTGGCTAAAGGAAAACTTCCTATAATCTAGTCTAAACGTCTTCTTCCCCTGTAATTTGAATTTATGCCTTTGGGTTCTGGAATTCATTATAACAGTGAAAATTTTGCCTTTATTCATTTTATCAACCCCTCTCACACCCTTATAAACCTCAATCAAGTCACCACTGATGTTCCTGGTTGCCAAGAACATATATATATATATATTTGTAAAATAATAAGAGAAGTTTACCTTAACATAATACGTAGGATACTTCCCAGCAATTAAAATTTAAAAAAAAAATTGAAAACCTTACATTACAGTAAAAAATAAAAAATAATTAAAAATCAATTGAACACAATTAAATCAATCTAACGCAATTAAAAATTAAATTAATTAAAAGAAATTTAACGAAAAAATTGCAAATACAATTTCCCTTCCTGAAGCTCGCAACGCTTTTCAACCATATGTCGTGATCACAGGAATGAAAATTACCGAATAGGGGTGAGCATGAAACTTAAATAAGGATTATTTGTCTTCTTGCATGTGCGTAAAAGTCCACGAATTGGAGATTAGAAATGGCTGGCAATCATTAACAGAATTCTCATGTAATTTAATTTCAACAGTTTCTGCAATTAATAGTCTGGTATAATTACGTTGAACACTAAGTATTTTGGCCTCATTAAATAAAAAAGTATGTTTTTCGTTAATGGCATGAAAGGCTACGTCTGACGCTGCTGAACAAGAAGCACGAACTGAGGCCGCGTGTTGATTTACATGAAAATTCAGAGGAAAACGCGTAGAACCTTGGTACAATGAGTTGCAATCCCCGCAAGAAATGTTGTATACCAGGTCATTTATTTGTGTTGTAAACGAGGAAAGGACTGAGCGATTTTTCAGTATAGTGTGTAGTTTCTGTATTGGCTTGGCCACAATTTTAAATTCGGTATCTTTAAAGACAGCTTAACAGATTCTTTGCAGCAGCCTTGGCCTCTCTAACCTTATCTGTGGTACTATAACAAATAAACTTGTAGCTGTTGTAGTCTTCAGTACTTTTCATCACTTTGTAACTGTCCCATGCTGTCTTTTTCTGCTCTATTTGACCAGCCAGCTCTGCATTCTTCCATTTTGGCAACCTCCTCCTGCAATATTTTTTAATGGCATGTATACATTCATGGCTTCTGTGATATTTGCTTTAAAAGTAATCCATAATCAAGTGTGCTCATCCTCACTCTGCAATCCACCCAATTAATAGATGCCAAATAGAGCCTTAAACTGTCAAAGTCCCCTCTTCTGAAATTAAAACCCTTGCCTTTACCTGCTGCAATGTCTTTCTTCATCTTGAAACTGACAGCTGCATGATTACCACCTGCCAATGGTGCTTTTATTTTAAGCCCTGTGATGTCATCTAATTCATGAGTAATGATGAGGTTGTTGTTGTTATTTGGTTTTTAGGAGCATTGACAACTAAGGCCATATTGCTCCGGGAATATGCGGTGGTCATTCCCTGACCTTTCCGCATCCTCCGTATTTGGTGGTGACTGGCTTGAACTCTGGTCTAATCAAGAAGCGAACGCTAAGCACTGCTGCTCCTTCCCACCTGGCTACGGAGGCGCCAATGATGAGGTTAAGAATATTCTCACCACTAATATCATCTCTGACATGCTGGTACAAATAATAATCATCTAGTTTATTTAGAAAATTTTTTCCCCAAGGTGAGTTTCCCCTCCCACTTAATCCGATCAATCTTGAAGTCACCCATAAGACACTCATACTTGCTTGCTCGTTCCATTTGCATGTAAAGACTCATCATATTCTTTACAATTCTGGCACAGGGTCTACCATGCTGCACTTGATCCATGAGATATATCATGCCTTAATTTTTAGAATTATAAGGGAACCATGTATTCTGCAATCACTGACATTAAATTAATTCTGCAATCAATTTTAATAAATTATAAAAAATTACTTTCATTAATAAACTTAGTTCTGATTATGTATTTATCAGAGTTAATTCTTTGAGAGAAATTAGTCTCAAAAGCATTAACTTACCTACAATGAACAATAGCTGGACCAGAATTACAATTTATATAGCACCTTGTATGTAATAGAAAATTCAACAAAATTCCAAGATCCTGGGGGACCCCTTGCGAAGGCCATGCTGTATACCAGAAATGAATTATTTCTCGAAATAAATTTTTCTGAAACACAAAAAAAAAAAATAATAAATAAAACTTTCCAGATGAAATACAAACTATGGTGTTAATATGAAAATTGTATGAAAGCTGCAGTTAACCAAAAAAAATACAATAGCATCACCATTGACTTAATATTTAGATTTTTTTTTTTTTTTTTTTGGTAGTTGTTGGCGCATTGGCTTCTGTGGCCATAGTGCACCTCCCAAGGTTTTTGCAGTACTCTGATCCAAGCCGGGATTCGAACCCGCGACCTTTGGGTTGCCAGGCAGGCACTTTACCCACCTGGCAAGCCCGGTCGGCCTTAATATTTAGAGTTATTACTGTAAACAGATAAGTCAAATTCCTCAATATAAACACTCTTTCATCAAAACTTCCACAGGAACGATACTTTAAAATCCTTGTCAACTTCAATATTTTAATGTTGCTCTTTGATAACTTAACATATTTGTGATTCAGCCCTGTAAAACTGGGTCAACACAATTTCTCTGCAGACTGAATCCAAGCAGAAGTGAGCAAGGCGTTGCTAAATTCACGAGACATTCAACGTTTTTTCCTTACCCAATCAGTGACATATTCCATATCTTCTGATAAACAAGTGTGACTTTATCAGATTTATTGATAATAAGATCACATAATTACTGTGTATACTTACAGCTGCAGTAATTCTGCTTGTATAGAATGGGCTGTTTCAGCATTCCAAGAGTTACAAAAAGATCAAAGTTATAGTACTGTACATATATGTATGTCTCTTCTGTAACTGATTAAGCTATGGGCTGTTATTCATGTCAATTTATTTTCATAATGTTTGTGATAGTTTCCAATAAATAAATTTCCAAGAAAAATAAAAGACATCATTTTTAAAAATACTTGCGGAGAAAGTTCAAATGTTAGTGACGAGGTCTGTAATGAATGGCAGAAAACTTTCTGAAATTCTAAAAGATTACAGGCCTAACGACATACACTACCCTTCAAAAAGTATCTGGACACTTCAGTTTTAGAGTGACATCGCTGCTATTCACTTCAGTAGTGTGTCACTGTAAAACTGGTGTCCAGATTGGCAAAAACCTATTCAGTAGGATGGAGTGTGTCATATCAGCCAAAGAATGATAGACTGCAGCGTCTATTCTTCCTGCAGAATTGTGAAAAGTTGAGCTATTACTGTGGTATTGTGTTGATCTGGTTCTCACCTGATGTCCCATTTCATCCCACAGATGTTCGATCTATGGATCTATACCAAACAACTGTTGCACATGGGCATGGAATTGTCAGAGGTATAAAAGTAGACATTGGTTCTTGTACATCGTAGGTCCTAGGCCATGCCATAAGAACAGCTTCACACCATAGCTCCACCTCTTCCGGACTTCATTTTTGCATAATGCACTCTAGCAGCAGACATTCTCCAAGCATCCTCCACACCCACTCATCCAATCAGAATAGGGTATAGCGAGGTCTATCATGCTAGCAAACCAATTTCCACTGGTCTATGGACAAAAATTATGGCATTGATTTCACTATGCAGAATGAGACTGCTGAATGTGGTTGGTGATGTTTGGCTTATGCACCACTGCTCTCTCAAGAAAACAGGCTGTGGAGCTTTGTACATAATGCATTCACATAGACCTCAAGCCCTAGTTGCCTTAAACTTGGCTGATGTTTTTCAGGGATATCTGACAAGATTGTTGTACTGCCTTTCCAATTATCCTCTGCTCACATGGAGTGAGTGTGATTTCTGCGCATTGCTGGATGGTAGTGGTACTGTTTTGCTTTCATTTCTTGATAACATCACCAATGGTTGAATGGTGTAGGCTGTCAACAACTGTGTGAACTGACAAGCCAGTAGCAACAACTGACAGTAACACCATTCTCAAAATCATTCTATCCAGCTCTGTGTGCTATGTCAAGAACAACTAAATTGTGTTGCTCAAATACCTTTCTTATATACAGGCTTGATTTGGTTGTTTATCCAGGAAGATCTAATGGGTTACAAGGGTGTCCAGCTACTTTCTGGAGGGTAGTATATTCAGTGCAGATAAGATAGGTTTGTTTTACAAGTGGTTGCCTTATAAAACAAACTCCTTATCGAATATTTTAAATAAAGTGAGTGTATATGCATTTGTAATACGGTATAATACAATCATGTAGTTTGTTTGTTTTTTTAATTTAGACAATTTGAATTGCAAAACAATGTATTAATAAGACCTACTGCAGTTTTTTTTTTTTTTAATATATAGCAACTTATTTTAAATAAAAAAGCAACAGTAAAATAATTATAAAATGTAACAATTTCTTTACCTCAAGTTCATACAGACGAAATGTAGACATTATATAATGCTCTCTAACATCCTTCTTCTGAAGAGAAACTTGATAATCTCCATATAATTTGTGGCAGTCTAAAGTGTTTTCAGGAAAGTATGGGGCACACCGTGGCTATAAAAGAAGCAAATTTGAGTTTTACTGGTTCTCTTTGTGAAACAGTGAAAAGTGTTACATTATACAAAATATACAACTTTATAATTTAAAAGATATTAAGATTTTTTTCCTGCCATTAACTTCAATATTCCTATTGTTAAACTACAACATTACTACAGAAGCTATATGCACAGTTATACTTTACTGAAATTGTAATTTGATATATATATGACCAAAACAAAAGTACCATGTTATTTTCTTCCAAATTTGTAAGCATTATAATAACTCTGCTTTGTTGTTCCCACACCATTCTCCAAAAGTCTTCTACTGTTTCTGTCAAAGGTGCTTGGCAAGCAATATAGACAGAAGGCTTTCCTCCATAACCCTAAAAAGAATGAATTTACCAATTTAAAATAATAATAACATAAAATCAGAAGGTAATTTCCAGACATTATACTGTTCATTAAATTCATATTTAGATAAATAAAATTTTTAAAACTTTATTTTATTTTAAAAATGAATCAAATAAAATTTAAATGACAAACAAATCTTCCACATATATCAGAAGGAATTTTTAAAAAATTACAATGCCAAAATGCAATTTTATTAAAACAGACAGTGTTATTTCCTTATTAAGTTATGCTGTCTCTTGTATTTTTAAACATTTGACTTTTGCTTTTAGTTTATTTACAGTAGTCATGGGAACGTGTAAATCACATTGCTGTAAAAACTTTTTTCCAAAACAAGGAAAAAAGAACACAAAACAAGATGATATTACTTGTGGAAACTGATAAAGCTTCGAGTAAGAAGGAGTAGAAGTCACTCCTTTATAAATTCATACAGAACAGTGGAACTGAGCCATTTACAGGAATACCTCGCATAGCGAGGGTTTCGCTATAGCACGGTTTACAAATTGAAAAAAAAATTAACTGCATTACGCACCAATACATTTGATATGTATGTATGTATTATAATGCCAGCACGTAGGCCAATGCATTATGGATTCAAGGCCATGCTGACTGTTGTCGCAACTCCCAT